>NC_043749.1:36807996-36887996 GCF_902148845.1 Salarias fasciatus
AAGACCACAGTGCATATTATGTGATTTTTGTCAGCATCCGTTTTCACTCCCAAATGCAGCTGAAGTTCCCTCCATCAATCAAACGCAGATCCAATATTTATTCGGGTGCCTGCGGCTTCGGTCTTTTTTTTTTTCTTTTTTTGACTCACGAGATAACGCTGATAAAGTCCCTTTTTTCTTCATGGTGTTTTTTGTGGGCTTTGAGTGGATGCAGTTATCTGATTGTATGGGGAGGGTGTTCATGCTTCGATTCACAGACCGGGAGCAAATATATAATATTACCGGGAGAGCGGACAAATTAAACTACAAATAGAACTACAGATGAACTTTCTTCTGTTGATTCTTGGTTTGTCAGCAAGTGAGCAGCGGCGTATTTGCGCAGCGCGATTCATTTGAAGTGTGGAGGAGTGGTGTGGGTCTCCTCTCTGCTCTGCCTGCAGCAGGGGCGCTGCTGAGACTGGCCGCCTGTGAGGGCTTTGGGACGGGGGAGGGGCTCACGCAGCACCCGCTGCTTGCTGAGGACAGCGGAGACGTCCTGTCACGTCTCCAGAGCACCAGAAAAAGTTGCTAAATTTGTCGCTAGTGGCTTTTGACAAAAAAAAAGTGGCCAAGAGGCTTTGGAAAGTTACCACATTTAGCGAGAAAGTCGCCAAGTTGGCAACACTGCCCGCCCCTGATCCCAGCAGTGTTTGAGTCCGTGTCCACGGCGGCCATGTTCTTCCTGTTCGGCAACGCGCATACAGCGTCAATTTACGTCACATCCCCACGACTGCGCGGGAAATTCGGACCCCGAATAGCAACAAATTCTGTGGCACACAGCCTGTATAAGGCAACAGACAGATACGTTGATTGGCCTGTTATTTTAGGTTTTTAATGCTTCACGACCCATTAGCATTGAACAAAGTGGAAATGCATGTGTAGTTTTTCACAAATCTTGCCTTAAGTCCCTTTAATGACATACGTCCTACAGCATGCAGACTGAATGAGATCTACTTCATCAAGATTTTGAAGATGAGACAGATACGATGAGACTTTATTCCCCTGTGGACACACTTGATCATCTTATTTTTCTTCAGTTTGGTGTGTAAATGCTGGCATGGTGTCTCTTAAATGGGGTGAGGTGGCCGTGGCTCAACTGATAGAGGAGGTTGTGGATCGATTCTCTATCTCTCCCATTCATATGCTGAAGTGTCCTTGGGCAAGACATTGAACCCCAAACTGCTCCTAGTGGACGGATTGAGAGCCTTGCAAGACAGCTGCCTTCACTGGAGTGTGAATGTGATAATGCAGTGTAAAGCGCTATACCTCTGGCTCCAGCTCGCTGGCTCCTTTTCTCCTTTCTCTCTCTGTAGGTGGGCCGGTGCTTCTGGTGAGGGGGGTGTGGACTGGTGCAGGGAGGCAGCTGATTACCTGACTGCTTTCACCTGCAGGGGGCGTGGTCTGCACCAAACGACTCATCTCTCTCTCTCTATAAGGCTGGCTCAGACCCCAGTGCAGTGTGAGACCATAAACTACCCACAGTCAGTTGAATCTGTGTTGCTCTGCTGCACTCTGACCAGCTTGTCCTCTGCAACCTTCAGAGATCACCCTGCTGCACCAAGTCCTGGACCACGTCCCTGAGCCTCCTCCACTTCACATTGACCCTGAAACAGAAGAGTTGCTTGGCCCTCTACTCTCTGGACTGCTGCACCAGCATTCTGCCTGATCTTGCCACCGGCTGCACATCAACAATCCCACCTTTTTTAAGCCTACCTCTACGTAAGCTCGATCCCTCGCTGGGTTGTAGTGGTGGGGCTGCAGTTCAGTTGTTAGCATTTTTGGTTCTTATCTGTTTTCGTTAGGTTTGTGCTGGTTTGTTCTGCTCGGTTCTTGGTTTGTCATTTTCCTTCCTCATTGAGTATCCCTGCCGAATCCTCGGTTAGCTATATTAGAATAACTGAGAGACCTGCGTTTGTTCTGAAGAAGTTGAGACGGTTATTGTCTGCCGTACTGGATTGGTCTAGTTTTTGTGTTCGATTTCCTTTCTGTAAATAAAATATTTTTTGGGAACTACTGATCTGCTGTGTCTGTCCACGCCTGAGTCTGAACTTTGACAATATAAGTGTAGTCCATTTATCATTTGTCATTAAATTTTTCTTCTATTTTTGGGGTTTTACATTTGGTTATTTGTATTAAATTATTAAAAGTACGGATTACCAAGGTAATGAATTACAGTAATTGTAAAAAAAAATTATTTTGTAAACTGCTGAATGCAAATAAAATAAGTTTGAAAGAACTGTGAAGATTGTGCTTCTTTTTTTTATTTTAAAGGCTCAAGCAGATGGAACTGAAAACAGTTTCAAATGTTTCAGGGTTCAAGGTGTTTTTGATGTCTCCTGGATAGATAATATCCTCAGGGAAATTAAATAAAAATGTTCAGCACTTTCCATGCCTTCTGAAAAACTATGTCATATTGTGCATTTATCATATACGAGGGGGGACCCAAAAGTTCCTGGACTGTGGTTATAACTTTTTATTTTTTAATCTTTGCAATTATTTGAAACTGTTGCCTTCAAAATCCTCTCCTTTGGCTTGAATACAACGCTGCACCCGAGATTTTCACTGTTCAGAAGAGTCGCCATGACCGTGCGTAACTAACTGTGCCTATAAGATAGAACTTGGATTTTCCCTCCCCCGCCTGTATGCCTGTCTTACCTCTCCGCTGCCGCTCCAGTTTCATCTTTGACAACAAAAAGCCGTCGCCCGGGGCCAGATCAGGGGAATACGGTGGTGGGGAGGCTGGCTGGTCATGTGTTAGTCAAAAAATATGCTTTACACACAACATTTGGTGCTATTTCTGTGCGTAACGGGGCGTCCTGTGGTCTGCTGTCTGCTATGATGAGGCCATTTCCGGGAGCCTTCGTCTCACTGCTTCAATAACCGCCTGAGGATGATCTGTCTGGATCTCTACAACACTCCCATCAGATCTGCAATGTCATCAAAAGTCCTGCGTGGATCTACCAGGACGTCTTCAGTTTTTGTGACGTTTTCCTCTGTTCTGGAAGTGGATTGTTGTCCTCTGCATGCCTGGTCTTCGTGATGTAATCTGATTACTCTTAAAGGGCCAAACCACTCAGACACCCTAAGAATCCTTCTTAAAGAATGTCTGCAACATGGTGAGTGTTTCTGCTGCTGTTTTTCCCAATAAAAAACAAAATGTTTTGACAGATCCGTGGATATCCGCCATTTTGAAAAATCGAAGAGCGGGCTGTCACTCTGTCAACATAAACAGTGACTGTCAGCTGACCGCTTCACAGGGAAGACCAAACCTGGCACAGTTATGCATGAGGCTATCCTGTAGCGACATCTAGCGGCCAAAGTTGGAATTTTATTGTATTTTTTTATTAATAGAATCAGTCCGGGAACTTTTGGGTCCCTCTTGTGTATGCCCATGTCAGTGGCTCCTTCCCAGGGCCGGATCAGTAATTCCAGAGGCTCCTGGGCACTGAAGTTCACAGGGCCCCCTCCGACTCTAACCAAACTCCTGAGATATAAATATATATATATTTATATACATACGTGGAAAGATGTGGTGCACTGACGGTAAAAACCTGTCATGGCGGTGTGTCTGACAGCTGTCAGTGGAGTGTCAAATAAAGGCCATCTTCACATGTACTCGACTGCTCCGTTTCTGCAACATCCAAAACATATTCTTTTTCGTCTTTTTCCACACACACACATTGAGTTTTATGCTTTTGTTTTGTCGAAGAAGGCTCTGTATTTCTTTCTGTGAATTTAACACAATACCAGGGTCAGCCATGCCCCACCCTTGGTCTGACCAGCCTTTTATGGGAAACCAAGTCCTGCCGTCTCACTGATAAATCACAAAACACTATCATGAAATAAATCAACCCAGTGCATGGCGAAAGATTATGACAATAAAGTATTCACCCAAGTAGGGCTAAGTGGTATGATGGTAGAACACCGTGTGACGGTGTAAAAGTGTGTACCGGTTGAAATGTTGCCGTACCGTTTATACCGGAGAGAGAGCAGATGTCTGCTGCAGCTCTCTGAGTCAGTGTACAGTCGTCTGCACTCTAACAGGACCGCCGGAGCGCAGTTGTTTGGGTGTGTTTGTGCATTTTCACAGCGTATCCCGACGTCGTGCGGGGTTTGTTCGCTGCGTTTCATGGGTCAGGTCAGCACAGGGTGCGCTCGCGAACAACACCAGCGTATCCAGGAGGGGTGGAGCCATAACGGCGGACGCAGAGACGAGCGGCTCCAGGAGTGACGCTAAAAACTCAGGTCTTTTTTTCTTTCATGTTGTGATTTTTTTTTTTTTTTTTTTTTTTTTTTTTTTTAATAATTGGAGTTATATAAACCGGAGTTTAAAAAATAAAGAGGAAAATGAGCAAATGTGACAGTTTGGTTATTTTTAAGCAATTATTTGAATTTCCAGGGGAAGAATACATACCATGATATATACCATTACCGTGATGAGAAATTTCTGATACCGTGATATAAGATTTTGTTCATACCGCCCAACCCTACAACCAAGCAGAACACACAGCAGCACTTCTCAAATGTCACAGACTGAAGATATAGCTATGCCATAACACAACACAAATGAGTGCAGGTTGCATTACAACATCACCAAGTTAGTTGGACAACTTCATATACTGCAAGAAAACAAATAAACAGCACTATAACTCTCAGCATCACATCACAATGATGCAAAATACATGTTAGGTATATCAAAAAGCATATCATATTAGCAAAATGCATTCATTATCTGTATTATAACAGCTTATAGTGGCCTACTCACTCCACAGAAAGCACAGTGGCTCTGGCCTTTTGAAGTTCTTCTTGATCTTTTTCTTTGCAAAGTCAGTCACATCCTCAAAGTCCAGCTCCCTCACCAGCTCGGACTCCATGGCCGTTAACAACAGAGCAGAACTTCTCTTATGACCCATAGTTGTCCTCAGTTCATTTTTTATTGTTTTTAATTGTGAGAAGGACCTCTCTCAACCACAGCTGGATACAGGCAGTGCCACTTACAGTCCAATGAAAGAGCAGACAAACAGCTCGGTCCCACTAAAGTCACCTGTGAGGGGGGTCACTGCCTCCGGTGCGTCTGCGGTCCACTGCACGATGTTGCCAGATTTGTCATTGTGTTTCCAGCACAGACACAGTGTAAAACCAGCCTAAATCTCCATCTCTGCAGAAAATGCTTGTTAAAATCGTAAAACTCTTATTTGTATCATAAAAAAGTATGTCACAAACACATAACCATTTCATCAACCCGCCACCATGTTCAAAAGAAGCCAATCAGGCAACACAGTACACAACACAGGGGAGCTGCTCTCTGCATAGAGCTGTTTATAGCTCCATAGTTCCATCGCTCTTCAGCATTTCTTTGTGTAATTGTGGTATCGTTTCACTTTACTGCAATGACTAAGTACAAAACAGTTTATTCGTCTAATAGGTATAATGTTGCTGCAAAAAAGAAAAAAAAAATTCTGCCAGCAGAGGGCCCCTCTGAGCCCAAGGGCCCCTGGGCACATGCCCAGATTGCCCATATGGTAGATCTGGGCGTGCTCCTTCCCCCTCCTCCTCCCCTCCCTCAGCGACACCTCTCCATCCAGGAAGATGTCAACAGAAGCGTCAAGACACAAAAACACCTGAGTGGATCTGCTTCACTAAGAGCGGATTGTACTTTGGATCCAACTGTTCGATGTCGTCTACGCCAGGGTTTCCCAACCCTGGCCCTCGGTACAGATGCACGGATGGCTCGTTTTTCCATCCGCAACCGCTTCTTAAAATCTCCATCCGCCTGCTATCCGCCCATATGAACGATTTTTTATCAATTTTCAAAACCAAACCCGCCCGGCATCCGCAGAATAGTGTTTAGGTGTATTGAAGTTGCTTTTTTTTTATTTGAGTGCTTCAACCGCAACCCGCCTGAATGTAATTAAAATCTTAATTTTTCGACACCTCATCCGCCCGATACGTGGTTATCCGCAGGTGCAACCGCAATCCGTGCATCTCTAGTCCTCGGGGCTTCACATGACCAGCTCGTCATCAAGCTCTGCAGAAGCTTGATCACAATCCTGATCATTTGGATCAGGTGTGTTGGAAGAGGGAAACATCCAAAACATTAGGGGTGAGCTGAACACTCGTTTTAGATGCTGTTATTGAACCTTTTACGTATATATGTAATCTATCATTCACCACGGGACTATTTCCTGACCATATGAAAGTAGCTAAAATACCACTTTTTAAAAAAGGTAATAAAAATTATTTTTCAAATTACAGACCCGTGGCTTTGCTATCACAATTTTCAAAGGTATTAGAGAAATTGTTTGTGATTAGACTGAATACATTTATTGAGTCACAACCAGTATGGTTTTCGTGCAAATCATTCAACTGCAACAGCATTAATGGAGCTGACTGAAGAAATCACCAATGCAATGGACAATAAGCAATTTTTAGTAAGCATCTTTGTCGATCTTCAGAAAGCATTTGATACATTAGACCATGAGAGACTTCTGCAAAAATTATACATATATGGTATCAGAGGGGTCGCACATTAATGGGTCGCAAGTTACCTAGTCAAAGTCAGTTTGTGGAAGTTAATGACACAAAATCCAACTTTTGCAATATAACTTGTGGGGTACCCCAGGGCTCAGTCCTTGGACCAATTCTCTTTCTCCTCTATGTGAATGATATTGTGTCTGCTTCAAATGTACTAAAATGTATTTTATTTGCAGATGATCCCACATTGTTTTACACAGGAAAAAGCATAAATGAAGTGTTACAAATAGTGGAAAATGAGTTTCAGAAAGTATTACACTGGTTTAATGCTAACAAACTATCTATAAACATTAACAAGACAAAATTTATGGTGTTTACTTGTAAAGATAAAGATATTGGTGCAAGACTTTCTATTCAAGGGTTAGAGATCGAACGAGTGCATGAAATAAAGTTCTTGGGTGTTTTTAGTTGATGAACATTTAACATGGAAATCACACATAGAACATGTTAAAACAAAATTATCCCAAACTATTGCTGTGCTACACGAGGTTAAAGAGTCTCTCAATAAGAATGCTTTGTTACTGTTGTATAATTCCTTAATTATTCCACATTTGACTTACTGTACAGAAGTGTGAGGAAATGCATGTAAAACCGACCTTGATCCAATTTGCATTTTACAGAAACGTGCTCTTCGTGTTGTAAATGGAAGTGGATACAGAGCTCATAAAAATCCAATTTTTATACAATTAGGAACATTAAATTTTAATGAATTGGTTGAATTTGGATTGGGTGGCAGCCGACGGCAGGGTGCCCGGCGACCCGATCCCCGGACACAGAGACTGGCTCCAGGGACATGGAATGTCACCTCGTTGGCGGGGAAGGAGCCTGAGCTTGTGAGGGAGGTTGAGAGGTACCGGCTAGATATAGTCGGACTCACCTCCACACATAGCCTGGGCTCTGGAACCCAACCTCTCGAGAAGGGCTGGACTCTCCACTTCTCTGGCGTTGCCCGCAGTGAGAGGCGGCGGGCTGGTGTGGGTTTGCTTATAGCCCCACAGCTCAGCCGCCATGTGTTGGAGTTCACCCCAGTGAACGAGAGGGTTGCATCCCTGCGCCTTCGGGTCGGGGATAGGTGCCTCACTGTTGTCTCGGCTTACGGGCCGAACAGCAGTGCAGAGTACCCGGCCTTCTTGGAGTCCCTGGGAGGGGTGCTGGACAGTGCTCCGACTGGGGACTCCATTGTTCTACTGGGGGACTTCAACGCCCACGTGGGCAGCGACAGTGAGACCTGGAAGGGGGTGATTGGATCGCACGGCCTCCCCGATCTGAACCCGAGTGGTGTTCTGTTATTGGACTTCTGTGCTAGTCACAGTTTGTCCATAACGAACACCATGTTCGAGCATAGGGGTGTCCATAAGTGCACTTGGCACCAGGACACCCTAGGTCGGAGGTCGATGATCGACTTTGTTGTCATGTCATCTGACCTCCGGCCGCGTGTTTTGGACACTCGGGTGAAGAGAGGGGCAGAGCTGTCGACCGATCACCACCTGGTGGTGAGTTGGATTCGCTGGCGGAGGAGGAAACCAGACAGACTTGGCAGACCCAAACGTGTTGTGAGGGTCTGCTGGGAACGTCTGGCGGAACCCTCTGTCAGCATGGCTTTCAACTCCCACCTCCGGGAGAGCTTCTCTCATGTCCCGAGGGAGGCTGGGGACATTGAGTCCGAGTGGACCATGTTCTCCACCTCCATTGTCGAAGCAGCTGCTCGGAGCTGTGGTCGTAAGGTCTCCGCTGCCTGTCGTGGCGGCAACCCCCGAACCCGGTGGTGGACACCGGAAGTAAGGGCTGCTGTCAAGCTGAAGAAGGAGTCCTATCGAGCCTTGCTGGCTCATGGGACTCCCGAAGCAGCTGACGGGTACCGGCAGGCCAAGCGAACTGCAGCCCGAGCAGTTGTGGAGGCAAAAACTCGGGTCTGGGAGGAGTTCGGGGAGGCCATGGAGGAGGACTATCGGTCGGCCTCGAAGAAATCCTGGCAAACCGTCCGGCGCCTCAGGAGGGGAAAGCAGGTCTCCGCCAACACTGTTTACAGTGGAGGTGGGGAGCTGCTGACCTCAACTGGGGATATTGTTGGACGGTGGAAGGAATACTTTGAGGACCTCCTCAATCCCGTCGCCACGTCTTCCGTGGAGGAAGCAGAGGCTGAGGTCTCAGAGGTGGACTCGTCCATCACCCAAGCTGAAGTCACTGAGGTGGTTGGCAAGCTCCTCGGTGGCAAGGCACCGGGGGTGGACGAGATTCGGCCTGAGTACCTTAAGTCTCTGGATGTGCAGGGACTGTCTTGGTTGACACGTCTCTGCAACATCGCGTGGCGGTCGGGGACGGTGCCTCTGGATTGGCAGACCGGGGTGGTGGTCCCCCTGTTTAAAAAGGGGGACCGGAGGGTGTGCTCCAACTATAGGGGGATTACACTCCTCAGCCTCCCCGGGAAAGTCTATTCCAGGGTACTGGAGAGGAGGATCCGACCGATAGTCGAACCTCGGATCCAGGAGGAACAATGCGGTTTTCGTCCTGGTCGTGGAACAGTGGACCAGCTCTATACCCTCCATAGGGTGCTCGAGGGTTCGTGGGAGTTTGCCCAACCAGTCCACATGTGTTTTGTGGATTTGGAGAAGGCATTCGACCGTGTCCCTCGTGGTGTCTTGTGGGGGGGGCTCCGGGAATACGGAGTCCGGGGCCCCTTGTTAAGGGCCGTCCGGTCTTTGTATGACCGGAGTAGGAGTCTGGTCCGCATTGCCGGCAGTAAGTCGGACCTGTTCCCGGTGCATGTTGGACTCCGGCAGGGCTGCCCTTTGTCACCGGTTCTGTTCATAATCTTCATGGACAGAATTTCTAGGTGCAGCCAGGGGCCGGAGGGGGTCCGGTTCGGGAACCACAGGATTTCATCTCTGCTTTTTGCAGATGATGTTGTCCTGTTGGCTTCATCGAACCCGGACCTACAGCATGCACTGGGGCGGTTCGCAGCCGAGTGTGAAGCGGCAGGGATGAGGATCAGCACCTCCAAATCCGAGGCCATGGTCCTCGACCGGAGGAAGGTGGCTTGCCCCCTCCAGGTTGGTGGAGAGACCCTAGCCCAAGTGGAGGAGTTCAAGTATCTTGGGGTCTTGTTCACGAGTGGGGGACGGATGGAGCGTGAGATTGACAGGCGGATCGGTGCAGCGGCTGCAGTGATGCAGTCGTATCGGTCCGTCGTGGTGAAGAAGGAGCTGAGCCGAAAGGCGAAGCTCTCGATTTACCGGTCAATCTACGTTCCCACCCTCACCTATGGTCATGAGCTTTGGGTCATGACCGAAAGGACAAGATCCCGGATACAAGCGGCCGAAATGAGCTTCCTCCGTAGGGTGGCTGGGCACTCCCTTAGAGATAGGGTGAGGAGCTCAGTCACCAGGGAGGAGCTCGGAGTAGAGCCGCTACTCCTCCACATCGAGAGGAACCAGCTGAGGTGGCTCGGACATCTGTTTAGGATGCCTCCTGGACGCCTCCCTAGGGAGGTGTTCCGGGCATGTCCCACTGGGAAGAGACCCCGGGGAAGACCCAGGACACGCTGGAGAGACTATGTCTCTCGGCTGGCCTGGGAACGCCTTGGGATCCTCCCAGAGGAGCTGGAGGAAGTGTCTGGGGACAGGGAAGTCTGGGCATCCCTGCGGAGACTGCTGCCCCCGCGACCCGGCCCCGGATAAGCGGTAGAAAATGGATGGATGGATGGATGGATGGATGGTTGAATTTAACGTTCTCAAATGTATGTATAAAGCTCACCAGAAAACATTACCAGAAAACCTGCAAAATAGATTCAAAAAGAGGGAAAGTAAGTATAATTTAAAAGGAACTGATTTTTTTTTTTGTAAACCTAAGTTTAGAACTAAACCAAAGGAAAGGTGTATCTCAGTCCACGGTGTAAATCTATGGAACAGCCTTGAGTGTGAAATCAAAACCTCAAAATCCATCTATTGTTTTAAAAAGAGTGTGAAACTAATTTTGATGAATAGATACAAAGACGCCATGTAGGACATCTTTGAAATTTGTGTTGTATGAAGACAACTTATTTTTTTGTTATGTATTGTTTCTTTGTTATGTACTGTATGTAGCGTGCACACGGGAAGTTTAAAGGATTCTGAATTGATAAGGGGCAGATATTATAAGCTTTTGCTTCTTTCTGTACCTTTTCATTCATATCTGTGCTGAAGTATGCAGATGCAAGTATGTTGCATTCACTTTTTGTTTTATTTAAATGAATGAAATAAATAAATCAAATCAAATTAGGGCTGGACGATATGGCCAAAAATTTTATCACGATATAGGTCTTAATTTTGGTCGATACGATATAATTCCAATATCGATATAAATAATACAAAAGCCTCAGAAAAACTGTTAAGAATCATGTAGATAATGTACTACCTGTAAAACTGGAAATTATTTATCCAGGAAGCTCCTCCAGTAAAACATTTTAGAAATAAAAACTACAATAAATTAAATTATAAGAAATTATAAGAAATATGAAATCACTGTCAAAAAAACAGAAGTTTCATCTTTTTCAATATAAAAAGCTTTAACTTTACACTTAAATACAGTTATGTTATTGTTATAGATTCAAACAAAGGTTCAACCAGGAAGAAAAATAAAAGTGCTCAGAATTACTGCAATAAACAGAAAAAAAGAGTGAGCAACTACAAACAAATATTACTGGGACAGGGAATTGAAATAACTGCCATACACTCACCTTTTCAATAGTAATAGCTTGTCTAAACTACAACACAGTTTTTATTATAAAAATAATAGTGCTCAGAATTACTAAGGTTAAGTACAGAATTACTTAAGGTTGTAGTGATTATGGTGACACTGCAGCGAATCCCTGTACTTTTTTTTTTGGTATTTGTCTTCACTGTTGTAGCGTCTTGTAAATTGTAGACGGTCCCTTAAAGCTAGGGTTGGCGATCTTGGAAAACTAGCGTTAGCATGTAGCATCTCCCCAAGGCTCCGCCTAGCTAGCTCCGCCCAGCTCCCACCCCATTGGAGGAGCTCCTGTTGGGAGCGGAGGCGCTTGCGGCGCTTCCGCGTCCAGTGCGTTCCTGGCGTAACCTGTCCTCAGCGCTTCGTTTCTTCGTTTTTCTTTATTTGCACTACGTCAAGCTATGGCGCACTCAACGGTAAGTAAACCCCCAAACATTCTTCTCCACCATTCTGCAACGACGCTCCGTCCTTCTACGCGCACCAGGGTCAGTGCACGCGTACATGTACGCGCAGGGGGCAGGTCGAACGGCGAAGGGAATTGATTGGTTTAAAAAAAGGTGTCCCCTCAAGACTATTGGTTGCTGTTTTTCCCGTTTTACTCCTGCTGTAGGTAGCGGATATTTTCCGAACTACTTTAAACACACGCTATGAATTGCTTCCCATCGGGTCATAAAGATCATTTTAACCAGTATTTAAAAAAATGTATCTCATTCAAATCGCCAACCCTCGCTTTAACCCCGCAGCACCACAGGCTGCTAATCGAAAACAATATTGCTTCTGACGCTTGAGGAGACAGATACTTTTAATGAGAATGAGCTTGTAGCATATCGTCCAGCTCACAGCGATGGGATGGAGGCGCCCTTGGTATGTTACTGACGTTTTGTTAAAGAGTTATTGAGACTGAAAATCCGTATCTGTCAATATGCTGCTAACTTTAATGGGTTGTTCAGTGAATGATATACCTAATTCGTTGCCACTAATTAGTATTTCGTGCACACGTTTTATTATTTTGCGGCCACAAATTAGCTTGTGGAAGCTTGTTCAGTCGCGTTTACATCACGAGTTCTCATTTTAGAGCCCAGACTTACCGCGGCGGAGCTTAGCTTGTAGCCTGAGCTGAGGACGGCCAGCTGTGGGTGCAGAGCACTGATCACTCTCTTGTGGCGCTTTCTGCTTGGTTTGAATCAGCGGCACTGTGAACAGCAATTAGTCATTGTGAAACGCATACTGTAATGCATTATATCGAAAATGTGTTTAAAACTCATATCACCGTTATTGAATAAAAATATACCGCGGTATATATTGATAGCGAAATTTTGTCCAGCCCTAAATCAAATCAAATCAAATCAAATCAAATCAAATCAAATCAACGAGTACTCCTTATGGATAATGCATTTTTTTCGAATCCAAGTATAACCCAATCATTGTCAGTCATTATTCGTACTGGTGCTGATGGGAGATCCTCATTGGTCTTTCATTCTGCTCCATGCTCAACTGAGACGACAGGATCCTTGTCAGAGAAGCCAATCAGTGCTGGTAAATTAAAAATTAGGTTTTTTATTTCGTTGTAGCGTGCATTGTGCCTGAGGAAAACCTTTTAAAGTCGAAATGTCAAAGAAATCTGCCTGAGGCCTTCACAGTCCGTTCCTGATGGCGCAGTAAAGTAAAGTGAAGCGTCAATCAGACAGTTGCTTCAACCAATCAGATTTCGAGTTGGTGACTCAGCGCCTTCTAGCTAGCTACACTAACAACAGCAGTTCCAGGCCTTCTGATTTACATTCACCAAGAGATACAGTAGGGGGCGGTATGCACCTAAGTTGTTGGTCGCCACCCGCAATTATTCCAAAGAAGAAGAAGGAGAAGACCTGAAGAGAAATAAAACTTACGCCAGAAATCCCACAGGGCAGCTGGACTTTCAGCCCTGGCTTTATGGAACTGAAACACACGGATAATCTATATGACAGAGCAGTTGAACTCTTTTTGAGGAAGGAAAGGAGGATGGATTTTGTTTACAAATTAGGGCTGAAACGATTCATCGAATAAATCGAATAATTTGATTATAAAAAAGCTTCAAATTAAATTCTGTTGCTTTGAGGATTCGTTTATTAATTGTGTACAGTGAAACTACCGTGAAACCGCTAGCGTGTAGCGCCCGGAACTAAAGCGCAGCATGTTTCCGCACAAGAGTTTAAGCCGCACGGACATGTCGGAGCGAGCAGATGGAGCACGGCGCGGTGAAACGACGTGAGAAATGGATAATAAAGCTGCGTTCACACCGCCAAATGCTTTACGCAATTTTGCGTCAAAATACAATTGAAAACAAAAGGGAACGCGCGTTCCACCAGCGACGAGACGCGGTGCGTTGTCGTGACGCGTCAGACGCGTTTTCGCGGCGCGTCGGGGCGTTGAAGAGCAGAATGAAGAAAATGCTGGTGAAAAGGAGGAAGGACAACAAAGAAAAATCCAGAAAATGTCAAAAGTTTGGGACAACTTTAAATGAAAAAAAGGGAAGACCTCGGTGTAAAGTTTGCGCTGCCAAGCGGAGCTGCTGTATTATGACAGCGCCACATCGAGGCTTGAAAAAAAAAAAGTGACTGTATTCTAAAATTGCTGTTTTGCACTCCTTTGAACGCACTTTAAAATTTTAGGGCAGCTGTCAGTTTAAAAGGTGAATCTGCTGTTTTTGACTCAGCCTGAGTATTCTTATTTTTGTTTGTTTTTTGCAGAAGACAGATGGCAAATTAATATCAGTAGGAATTGTTTGATAATACTGAATATTGCCTGCTGTACTTGAGTTCTTTAATAATCAGCTTTCATGTGCATTTTTATTTTATAATGATGGTAAGGCCTTAGCCCTCTCTCAGGTATTTCATTTTTTTATTTGAATAATTTGTGAATTTAAAGTTCAATGTTCATTCTTGCAATGAGTGTTCCTGTGCAGCTTAACAAATATTACTGCAAGCATTAATAGTCGTTCATTTTTTTGTCCGTGGTGAGTTTTATGCTTGCCAAAATAAAATAAAAAATGTGTATAAATATATATGTATTATCCGATTAATCGACCAAATGAATCGATAGATTAATCGATTACTAAAATAATCGATAGCTGCAGCCCTATTACAAATAATCAGGATTTTGGTCAGTAAAATGTTCCTCTTTTCCTAAATAATGTTGCTGTTTTATTAAGTTGTTGATGCTTATTGTAAGTGCATAGATGTAGTAGGAGAATTGCGCACTTCAGCAAAGGCATTTATTCTGGCTGCACAAGTATCTATCTGCTATGCAACAACTCTTTATATGCATATCTGCATAATAAGATTTTTTTTATAGACATAAAATAGTTATTGAGAGGTGGATTGGTTCAGGCGGATCTGTTCTGAAGGCCTGAGTGTGAAATGCACGGTCTGCCACTGCAACCCAGGAAGGCCGGCTCCTTTCCTTGGACTCCAGCTGGAGTCCGGACAACAATTATAGAGAAGCTGTTATGTAAATTCATTCATACACTTAAAAATATTCATGTTCTGCCTCAATAAAAATACTTGTTGTGTAAATAGTTATTTTACTATTGTGACAAAAAAAAAAAAAATCAAATCTTTATTCTGAGGCTGTTGTGTGAATGAATAATCATTTATATAACTTTAAAAATGTTCATGTTCTGACTAAAATAAAAAAAAAAACTTGTACATTGTATCATTGAAACAGTTCTGTAAATAGTTTTCAAATAAAGAACAAATATAGCAACTTCTGAGCAATCCATATCAATTTCAGACTTAAAATAGTATGCTAATTTCTGCCCCAGCCCATTTCAGGTTAAACCACGCCCACTTCCGTTTTAGGCTACGGATACAGATGATTTGGATGGGTAAACAGATACAGATACAGATACAGATAGAGATAGTGGTGTACTCGCTCATCCCTAGTAACAAGTGACGGATTTCTGTAAACACATGCTGGAAACAGCAGATGTTAAAATAAGACTCACTAAAGACTCTAAACTTGTAAATTTACTGTAACTAGAAAACTGACGTTCACTAGAACCACTATAAGTTTCAGTGAGATTTTCAACATCTATTGGTCAAAAGTTAACTGGGAAACCAGTTCATTCGAAACATAATCCGCTTCACCTGGGGCCCTTAAAAACAAGGATTGAACGTGGCTCCCTCTGTATGCTGTCCATGTATACAAATGCATCTAATATGATTACTTTCGATTGGATTGAAAAAAAACACCCATGTAAACTGGGCCACTGTGCTGATCAGCTGTCTCCAGCGTTCACGGACATCTTCAACACCTCACTGAAGACATACCATGTCCCCACCTGCTTCAAGGCCTCCACCATAATCCCTATCCACATGCGCAAGATGGCGCCAGCCTGTGCGGCCTGCCGTCTGCCTGCCCTGCCTTGCCGCTGCACTACTTTGACTACTCTGCCAAGACTCCGCTGCCTTGTTGTTATATGATCGCCAAACGCTCTTCAGCTTTAAAGGTCCCATATTATGCAAAATCCACTTTACAATGGTTTTGTAACAGTAATATGCGTCCTGAGCCTGTGCACAAACCCCCCCAAAATGAGAAAAATCCATTCTCTCCTTCTCTTGCTTGCTCCACCTTTCTGAAAATGTGTGCTCAAATGCTCCGTTTTGAAATTCCCTGGTTTATGACGTCATAAACCCAAAGCGCTGCTCCTCGGGTTGGTAACACCGCCCACACTAATGTTTATTCAGCACCCCGGAAAACGCTGCTGGTTCAGTAAACATGGAGAAGGAACATGCGAAGCCCGGCAGCTGCTCTGTTGTCGGCTGCACTAGCCAGCACCGCAGTCTGTTTTTGCCTCCTTTGTCTGAGGGTTTGAGGGCCCAGCGGATTCATTTAATTTTCGAGGGAGATGCACCCGCAAGAACGCCGAAGAAGTTGTATGTGTGTGCTCACCACTTCACTCCGGACTGCTTTCACAACGAGGGCCAGCTTACATCAGGATTCGCCAAGAAGCTGAAGCTAAAACATGGATCGGTTCCAACTGTCCGCGACCAAGCTACAAACGTGGAAGCTGTAAGTTTTACCATGTTATGTTGCTTTACGATATCGTCCTTCCGAGTGTTATAGCCTGTTGAAAGTGGTTTTAGCATGGCAGCTAACGTAAGTTACTGTTGCTAACATAGAGTCCTCTCCTCATATTACTTTAACACACAACGGTAAATAATATCAGGGGACGTTGAACAGAAGATGTATCAGGGTTTCCACCAGAGAAAAAAAAAAAAACTCTCCGACAGTCGAACACGGCAGTGTTAGCAGCGTTAGCCGTTAGCAACGACCTGGAGGAGCAGGAGCTGGATTCAGATCCATTACAGGACACCTCTTCAGTGGCATCTTCAAAAGGGCAGGACTCCACCTATGACCATTCAAACTCTGTGACATTTCCTTTGACTCTGTCAATATGGTTCTAACTATGACAATATGACCCGTTTCGCCGGCGTGCCAGATCCTTCATTGAGCCTGCAGTCATTCGCCACTGGAAGACACTGCAGGATGTGATGCTGCAGCGGCTCAGTCAGGACGACAAAGTAATCGTTGTGGCGACATGAGGGCAGACTCTCCAGGTTTTTATATTTCACTGAAATTAAAGGTAAAATAAACTGGTTACATAGAAATTGTGTGATTGTCTAGCGAAAAGTGTCTGTCAGCGTTAACATCTTTGATTTTCTCTTTCCTGTACTTCCAGACTCTACCTGGCTGCCATGTGTTATAATGAAAACGCCAACCGACCACAAGCCAAAACGAAGGTGTGCCCCTCTTCAAGGTCCACTTTCCAAAGGCCATGAAGGGAGGATGCAGAGAAAACCACTAAAGACAGAGCCAACATTCCGTAAGTGTCATATTCTTTTATTAATTTTTTCAACCGAAACATCTGTTTTGGAAAGAACCTTCAACACACCAAAAACAACCTTGTGAAAACAGTAAATTAGATAAAGTGCCAAACACCAGGACGTATTTAGGAAAAAACTCTGTCACTGTAAAATTAAAAAACAAAACAAAAACAACAGTTTCTTTGTGCATGTCTTTTCTGAAACAGGGTATGTTGCTGAGATGATGGACCTCATTTTTGAAGAAATCTTCAAGGATCCGGCTCCACACACAGAGGCAGTCCTGGCCATCCCCGTTCCAGAGGACCTGACTGCACAGTTCAGCGGCCTGACACAGTCACTGCCAGTCATAGGCTGGCCCCGTGTTATGGGTCATATGTAAAGTGTGTGATCTCAATAAATGCTTGTCTACAGAAGTGACTCTGTGATTACATGAATGATGTACAGGCCAATGGCTTTTGGAAGAAATATGCCGTTTTAAAAAAGCAAAATCAATTCACATTCATCACGTTTTGTTACAATTGTAAGATTATGCTCACTGAAGCAAAGTAAGACTACATCTTTGATTTAGATACAAAGCATAACATACTGGTGTATTCCTCTCAGCCGTAAAGGACCACAGTCAGCACGATATATTTGGCAGGCATTCTGCAGAGAGTACACACTGAGGCAAACAGGCTCCAACCCAGGATGGTCCACCATACAGGACGGCTGCTCCTCCACCTCCCGCAGCCGTCTGGTGACCTACAGAGAATTACAGAAGGTAAATGTATGTACTGTATTTTATACTGTAAATGTAACATGGAGCCTCATCAAGACAAATTATTTTCAGTTTGGGTGTGGGTGAAGCTACCTGTGGTATCTCCAAACAGCAGATATTCTCAGCTTCTGTGGGCATGGTAGCACAGTTTCCACAGCCTAAAGCCACTTCAGGTGCAAGAAATATCTAATTTATAGCATGTGACTAATGTGGACATGGAGAACAGTGTAGCTCACTGTGCACCGACTCCAATTATGAAAACTGACTAAAAGATTATTGATACGGTCATATTTACGCTAAATTAGTACATAATGTGAAAAAGAAATGGCAGGGAGCTGTGATGACAAACGACTCTGCTCAAAACATCACAAACAAGATTTTTTTCTGGCCTTCTTTGTCAGCAGACAGCAGAGGCTAGTAACAGTCCTCTGACGACATACCTTTTCTCCGTAATCTGCAAGAATACAGTCATGAGAGATAACTATCAGCTTTTCACAATCGTGCGCATTCAACAAAAGAGCTCCAAGTAACGAGACGACAGCGGAGATGTAACCGTTAGCAGGAGCTAACGTGACCTAGCTGCATAAGTTACTGTGCAACAACACACACAAAAAAAGTAAAAAGAAAAATATCAGGGACACATAATATCGAGAACTTACCATTCAGAAACGTCCTGCTGCAGCCGCAGAGTTTGAATTTCTTCAGGGGCAAATTGGTACGGCTGAACCACAGAGTTCATAGCAGACATGCCGGCTCTGCGTGTGTCAACATTACAGCGTGATACCAGAACTGAGCCACGCCCTCTCCCATATATGGTGTGGAGGAGGCGTGGTCAGAGAAGCTCATTAGAATGTAAAGCTACAGACCAGAAATGGCGTGTTCTCAGCAGAGCTCAGGAGAGGGGACTTCAGGCTGGCTGAAGTCCAGGAAAAAACTGGATTTTTAGGCAAAAAACATCAAATAGACTGGTATTGGACCTCTGAGACCCATTGGAACTTGCTGAAACTTAGCATAATATGGGACCTTTAAATCATCCCAAGAAGCACACCAGAAGCTCCATCTGGACAATCAAACATGGACTCTCTGTGCCAGCTCACCTCCTGCCACCCGCCATCATCCCACGGAGGAAACATCCAAGGAGACGCGGAAAATAAGCCGGAACTCTGGTGAAACAGAAGACTGCTGCTGGAGCGGCCCCCATCCCGTCATAGGATCCTGTCTGTCATGGCGACCCCGGCGTCCGCGATTCATCCAGCCCGTTGCTCCCGCTCGCCCGGACGCCTGCTGTCTTCATCTGCCGGCAGAGTGCTACATTCGACCCTCTCCGCCGCTGCTCCCGGACATCCTGAGGCTGCAACACTGCCCACCGGACTTCGCCGCCGGGTTATCGGGATTTTCCTGGACATCCGTGTTTACACCAACGGAGAAACAGCCGGCAAACGGCCACCGGCGGAGCCACACATCACGTGATCGCAGGAGGTGGCTGGGGCCAATCCCATTGGACACAGCTGACATGAGCACACTGACGTCATCAGGTCGTATTGGTCTCCTGAACGCTCTATCGCAAACAAATCCTTCTCTTTGAACGAACTGTTTACCAGTGAAAACCTGGACTTCCTGTTCCTCATGGAGACCTGGCAGAGAGACGAGGAGTTCCCCCACCTGAAGGAGCTGTGTCCTGCTGGATGCTCAGCCCTCGGTTGGCCCCGCCCCTGTCGCCGTGGGGGGTCTTGCTGCTGTGTACTGGGACAGGTACACCTGCAGAATGATGAACACTGACCACTACACTTCCTTTGAGTCCCAAATGATCAAAGTTGGCTCCTCTAATGCATTTCATTGTTTCCTGATCTGCCGCCCTCCTGGTCCTGCTGCTGTCTTCCTAAATGACTTCAATGACTTCCTATCATCCATCATAAAACTGGATAAAGTTTTGGTCCTTGGAGATTTCAACCTGCATGTTGATGATGGTTCATGTAACCCAGCAGCTGAGCTCCTATCTCTGACTGAATCCTTTAATTTCCAGCAGCATGTGTCAGGCCCCGCCCACAACAAGGGTCATACTCTAGACCTGGTCTTCTCACTTGGCCTCCATGTTGGAAATGTGTGTGTTGAAGATGTCCATCTGAGTGACTACAATTGTGTGTTTTTTGAACTGAGTATTCCACCTGAACCCCAGCCTGCCTCTACAAAGGTAGAAAGGAGGATCATCACTGAAACCCAGCTGAGAGATTCTGTGCCTTGTTTGACTCTCGTGATCCGACCCACTGCTCTGATGCTGATGGCTTTATGTGCCGTTTTCAACTCAACTGGCTCCATCATAGACCGAGTGGCTCCACTAAAATCTAGCCATGTCTCCAGAAAGCTGTCGTCTCCCTGGTTAAAGGACAACATCTTGAGCCTGAACATACTGTGTTTGGAAAACTGAGCGCCTCTGGAAATCTACGAAGCTTGAGGTCCACAGACTACACCTCAGGGACTTAATGTCCTCCTTAAATAAAACCATTAAGGCGGCAAGATCCAAATACTTTGCTGCTCTGATAGCATCAAGTAAGAAAAATCCCAAAGTGTTGTTTGACACCATAAGCTCCATGGTGTCTCCTGCTCCTCTGGCTGCCCCGGTGCACTGTAAGGCTGATAGTAACAATTTTTCAACCGTCTTTGTTGATAAAATCAGAGACATAAAAGATAAAATCCCAGCACCTTCCTTGTGCAGTCCAGGTCGTGTCGAACTGCCTTTACATGTCTGGTCCTCCTTTACTCCCGTATGCCCTGAAGACGTCTCAGCACTGATGGGGAAGATGAAACCCTCCTCCAGTCCTGTAGATGTGTTACCATCTAAGCTCTTAGTATTTTTGACGCAATCGGACCATGGGTGACCAAAATGTTCAACCTGTCGCTCTCCACTGGTGTGTTTCCTTCCCCTTTCAAGCATGCAGTCATAGAACCTAAACTTAAGAAACCAAACTTGGACCAATATGAACTTAAAAACTACAGGCCGATATCTAAACTCCCCTATTTGTCCAAATTGTTAGAAAAGGTGGTGGTGAAACAGCTCACAGGTATTTTTACAAGCGTATGATGTCTATGACATTTTTCAGTCAGGCTTTCGCAAGCAACACTCTACAGAGACCGCCCTACCGAAAGTGTCTTGTGACATCCTGATGTTGGCCGACTCGGGGAGAAGCACAGTGCTGGTCCTAGTGGACCTGTCCTCAGCCTTTGACACTGTTGACCATCAGAACCCGATAAACAGGCTCAAATGGTTCTCCTCATATCTGACTGGTAGGAGCTTCTGTGTGTCAGCCAACAACATCATGTCTGAGCCAGCCAGCCTGCAGCATGGTGTACCTCAGGGCTCAGTTCTGGGACCCCTCCTGTTCCTTCTGTATTTGCTTCCCCTGGGTCAGATAATCAGCATATCTAATAAGCAGTTCACCTCTCGTTGACCTGCAGCTTTACTGCACCTTCAAGCCCTCTGAAACCCACAAACTGAGCTCCCTAATAAACTGCTTATCACTAACCAAGCAGTGGCTCAGAGACAACTGCCTCCAACGAAACACAGAAAAAACCGAGACCCTCATTATTGCCCCAGACAGAGCCATCCCCGCTATTAAGCAGCACCTAGGTGATCTGAGTCCCTCAACCAAGACCGAATTGAGGAACCTTGGGGTGATCTTTGACAGCGCCATGTCACTAGACCACCACTCAAGGCAGCTGGTTAGAACCTGTTTCTTCCAGCTGATTAGAAACTGCTTCTTCCAGCTGCGCAACATCGCTAAGCTCAGACCCATGGTGTCTGAGAATGAGCTTGAAATGATCATTCATGCCTTTATATCCTCGTGGCTCGACTACTGTAACAGCCTGTTCACTTGCCTCAACAAGAAGGAGTTGGCTCATCTCCAGTCTGTTCAAAACTCAGCTGCGAGGCTGCTGACCAGCACCAACAGGAGGTCCCACATCACACCTGTGATAAAATCCCTCCTCTGGCTCCCTGCTGTGCTCCGTATCCAGTTTAAAATCTTGGTGCTGACTTCCCGAGCTCTTACATGGCCAGGCCTCCTTGGTGTATCAGAAATCTCGTCACACCCTACAGCCCGAAGCCTGAGGTCCTCTGACCAGAACTTTCTGAGAGTCCCCCCGACTGGTTTTAAAACCAGGTGTGACCGCTCATTTACATCCACTGCCCCGCTTCTGGAATGAGCTTCCTTCGGACCTGCTCCCTGGACTCGGTGGATGACTTCAAGAAAATCTTAAAGACATATTTGTTTTAGAAGGAATTCTAGAACCCCAGTCAGTGTTGTCTTGGTAGTAACATGTACTTTTTAATAATAATAATAATAATGAATTTTATTTATCATGCACTTTACATTTGTAAAATAAATCTCAAAGTGCTACAATGGAATTTAAAAACAACAGTGACAATTGAAAGTAACAGATACAGGCTAAATCAATAAAAACACTCATACTTTTGCACATCATAAAATACAACAGAGAACAGTACAATCATTCAAAAGCTTTCACAAACAAAAACGTTTTCAAGCGAGATTTAAATAAGTCCACCGACTGTGGTGCCCTCAGGTGGGCAGGTAGGGCATTCCACAGTCGGGGTTTATGTGATATGTTATTATCTACTGTGAATTGTTTTTTTGTGATTTTTACACTGTGAAGCACTTTGTGACCAATGTCTGTGAAAGCGCTATATAAATAAATTTTACTTACTTATTGCCAAGAAACCCATATAGCTAAAACTCAATTACTACAGACCTGTCGCCCTGACCTCAGTGGATATGAAGTCATTTGAGCGCCTCATGCTGTCACTCAAAGGATTTTACTGACCTCACCTTGTCCCACTGCAGTTCGCCTACAGAGCCAACAAGTCTGTAGACGATGCAGTAAGCATTTCTCTGCACTCCATCCCTCCAGCACCTGAACTCCCCAGGATCCTATGCCAGGATCCTGTTCGTGGACTTCAGCTCAGCCTTCAACACGATCATTCCACCTGTCCTGCAGGACAAGCTCCACCAGCTGAACATGCCAGTCTCCACCTGCAGGTGGATTCTAAACTTCCGGACAGACAGGAGGCAGCAGGTGAAGCTGAGTAAACTCACCATAGACGGATTACTGCATGGGCAAAGTGGGCATGTGCCCAGGGCCCAAGAGCCAACAGGGGCCCTCGGCCAGGCTTTTAATTTTTTTTTTTTTTTGTCCAAAACAAAAAAAAAAATATATGTACAATGCATAGGTTGTATATAAATGGATAGACCTTTCGTGACGTCACCCATAGAGTTCACAACCGCCATTCTGAAGACTTTACCGAGTCCAGCAGGATGTCTCCACATTGAATATTTGAAACCGGATGTAAATGTGATTGGTCCAGCCCGTCACGTGACCGCATCACGTGGGCAGAGGAGGCGCTGTGATAGGGCGATTTATGCAAAACTTTAACTCGTGATATAAAATCAACAGATGATTTCTGTGAAAATCAGAGTCTGGTGAAGCCAACATGGTTATAAAAACTAGTGATAGAGATCAAAATATGTCCTGAAACCGGGCGCTTTATATGTTTATTTGCACTCTGAAAATCTGCATTTTTGAATGTGTTCCAATGGGACCTGGGCTCTTTTTGAAACCAGCATCATCGCCCCCTGCTGGAATCTCTCTGGAATTACAGCTTTTTTGTACTTCCGCATTATCTTCATGTTTTATGAGCGGAGGTTGGCGCCTGGTACAACGTCACAACAGTTTGTTTTCAAAATGGAGAAGAGGGCGCTCATGGCCATAGAACAGTCAGTACCCATCTCCTCCTAAACTGCCTTCATTAGCTGTGAAACAACTGAAACCCTCTGATTCAGTGAACAACCTGAGCGGCAGCTCCGTGCAGCACCGTGCTGCATTCAGGGACACTTCGTAAAAGCATCCTGCTGCTGAACGTCTCAGTCAGCTGTTAGCTTAGCTGTTAGCCACCGACGAACTAGCTGGATTTGAACGATTTCTTCGTGCTAAAACATCAGTCGACGGGACGCATCTCAACTTCTGAGATGGTGGAAAGATGATTTAAAAGCTGAGCGTCTCGGACAGATCAGGAAAAGTTGTTACTAACAGACGGTTCAGTTCTGAGAGGAAGGATCTGAGCAGCGTAGCGGCGGCTTGGAGGGAACGAGGGAAACATTGTTCTGGTAGGTTTAATTTCTGGTTTAGCGTGGCTGTTTACTGTTCTGTTGTTTTCTCATCATCTTCATGTTCAGTGATCATCAGGAGTGAAGCTGCAGCCGTGAGGCATTCAGGTTCCTCCTTCTTCTTCTTCTTTTTAGCTGTTATACAGCAGACGCGACTATATACCATACCATACCAGCTTTATTTATAAAGCACTTTAAAAACTTTACAGCCGGCCAAAGTGCTGTACACAAACAAATATAAACCACAAAATACAATATAAGAGCAGACAGTGCAAAAAAAAAAAAAAAAAAACAAATGATCAATCCATAACAATAAGAACATCATTGATTAAAAGCCAGTGAAAAAAGATGTGTTTTCAAAAGAGATTTAAAAGCAGTCAAAGACTCGGCCTGTCTAATCTCCAAAGGCAACTGGTTCCACAGCCGTGGAGCAGTGACAGAAAATGCACGGTCCCCACGAAGCTTGCGTTTTGTCTTGGGGACCACAAGCTGCAGCTGATCTTCTGATCTTAAAGATCGAGACGGGACATAAAGGTGAACCAGGTCAGTGAGATAGGAAGGAGCCATACCGTGCAAACATTTAAAAGTAAATAAGAGGATTTTAAAATCAACTCTAAAAGCCACTGGAAGCCAGTGGAGTGATGCTAATACAGGTGAGATGCTGTCATATTTGCGTGTTCCAGTGAGGAGTCGAGCCGCAGAGTTTTGGACTCTCTGTAAGCGGCTAAGCACATTCTGACTCACACCAAAGTACAGTGAATTACAGTAGTCAAGTCTGGTTGTAATGAATGCATGGATCACCGTTTCAAATTGTTTGGTCGACAGAAAATGTTTAGTTTTGGCCAGTTGTCTTAGCTGGAAAAAGCTAGACTTAACAACGGCACTGATTTGTTGATCCAGTTTAAGCTCAGAGTCCATTTTGACCCCCAAGTTGGAAACAATGGGCTTCTCTAATGGCTCCAGAAAACCAAGGTCAATAGAGGAGGACATGTGTGGTGAACTGGGACCAAAAACAATAACCTCACATTTACTTTGATTGAGGTGAAGAAAATTCAATGCCATCCATGCTTTGATTTCATTTATGCAGTCTAAAAGAGGTTTGATAGCCTTAGGATCATGCTTATTTAACGGTAAGTAGATCTGGCTGTCATCAGCATAGCAATGAAAAGCAATGTCATATTTCCTTAAGATGGTGCCCAGAGGGAGCATGTACAGGGAAAAAAGCAGGGGCCCAAGAATTGAGCCCTGGGGAACACCATATGACAGGGGTGCAGAGGAAGAGACATAGTCACCAAAACCAACACAAAAAGTCCTATCAGCTAAATATGACCTGAACCATGAGAGGGCTGCACCACGAATTCCAACCCAGTGCTCCAACCGAGAGAGAAGAATTTCGTGGTCCACAGTATCAAATGCAGCAGTCAGATCAAGCAGCACAAGTACAACAGAATTCCCAGCATCAGTAGACATAAAAATATCATTAAAAACTCGCAGCAGAGCAGATTCTGTACTGTGGAGACTCTTAAAACCAGACTGAAAAGTTTCCGTGATGTTGTGCTCCTCTAAAAATGATTGCAACTGAATAAAAACAATTTTTTCCATAACCTTTGCAAGAAACTGAATTTTTGAAATTGGCCTGAAACTGGACAGGTCAGATGAGTCGAGGTTAGGTTTTTTAGCAGAGGATGCACAACAGCATGTTTAAAATTTGCAGGGACGACACTGGTAGAAAAACTGCTGTTTATAATGTTTTGGACAGTAGGAGCCAAAGTGTCGAAAACCTCAGCGCATTACTCCCACAGTTATGGCTCACAAAACTAACAGTGAAAAACTGTAGCATGCAAGCTACACAAAAAACAAACAAAAAAAAAACCTAGATTCTATTCATTAATCCCGTCCTCCTAAGATATTCAAATAAATACTTAACAAGTGCATGATCTGATGACTTGTCTAAAATTTCCTTCACTCTGAAGATCACCTTCTTGTCCTCAACCTTGCTTTTAAAAACTCGTCTACCTCAGGCTCTTTTCAGATCAGAGGTCTTATCAAACATTTGTAAAAACTCACAGTCAGCACTTCTATATGTTCGTTTCTAAGGAAAAGCCATCATTCACAACATTGAAATGGTTCTAAATTGTTGGCAATACAGAATTATAATTATTTATTAAAATGTACTTTCCACATTTCACACATTCTTGTCTTAAAATACAGTTTATTTAACAAGTTGGTGACTGAAGACAGCAGCCGCAGTAATCCAGGCTGCTGTTGTCCGGTGTTTCATAATTCAGCTTATTGTTGTTTTGTTTTATTGACTTTACTGAGTGAAGCAGCCGCCTGGAACAAATACAAGCTACTTTTTTAAACCACCAAATTTCTGACATCATTGTTTTAACGTTCAAGATTGGATAGTTGTTTAGATTGGAAAAAAAAAATCTTCGATGAAGTGTGCGCACGCAAGCATGCCCCCCCTTCCACCGCCCATAAATACAAGTGCCCAAACAAAAATTGGCCCACCGCCAACTCAAGTCGCCGACCCCTGCCATAGAAGCTGAACTGGTCCGAGATTTGGATTTCAATAACATTATCCAGGACTTTTCCTCGAGGAACACCAGGAAAAAGCCGGCAGTTTAGGTAAGTTTTGGTTTATTTTATTTGAGGTGTGTTTTATTGTTAGGTGGCCTGGTACGTGCATCAGTGCTGATATATGCATTGGGCCGAGTGTCGTGGACAGTGCCAGAGCTTTTTTTTTTGTGGTTGTGTATTGCCCAGTGTTATGTGTGTGACGCACACTCTGTATGGTGGCCATGAGCCCATGACAAGTTTGTGTCCAGGGCCCTTGGTGATGATAATCCGTCTATGAAACTCCCCTCCGACTCCCGGATCTAATTTTAATCAAACAGATTCCTATGTGTAAAAAGAGGGTATTGGTGCCCTGAGCTCATGCTGACAGGCTCACTCAGACTGACTGTGTCCTGCTTATGGTGCATGCCTTCTGCAGCCATCAGGTGGTGCTATGTCCAGTTGCTTTAAAGCAAGGGTGGGCATTCCTGGTCCTGGAGGGCTGCAGCCCTGCATGTTTTCCATTTTCTCCCTGCTTCAACACAGCTGAATCTCATGAGGATTCATGGCCAAGTCCAGCAGATGTAATCAGCTGTGTTGAAGCAGGGAGACAAGAAAACATGCAGGGCTGCGGCCCTCCAGGACCAGGAATAACCATCCCTTCTTTAAAGTTTAGTATATATTTTAAGTAAATACATTTTTGTTCCAAATACATAATGTAAAAATCTAATATCAATGGGCTGCAACCAGGGGTGTGACAAGATCTTGCGAGATTAAATGGGGACGATATATCTTGTCTCATCTTCTTGTGTTGCATTTGTTTGCACAGCGCAGTGGAGTGCAGTGCTGTGTCTTCTTCTCCAGTGTATTTCTGGCAGAGTTACAGTGCCACCTAAAGGCCAGGCATAGGAAGTACTTCATTGTGAGTCGTCATGATGCAGACACATTTCAACCCCAAATTATTCATATTTCAGGCAAATTTAGACAGAAAGTTACTTTTATTCAGACAAAAAGTTTGGTTTTTTTCTCCCATTTCATTTACTAGAAATGACACAGATACTTTCCAAAAGGTAATAAGATGATGTACAAGAAGCAACTGTGGAAAATGTGAGAAATATCTCTGAGGTCAGAAAAAATTACAGGTGTCCCTGACTAAGAATTTACATAGTCGAATCTGATTTGTCCGATCCTGCTGACCGTCGACTGATAGTCGAATCATCTTTTTTTTTTTTTTTTTTTTTTAAAGAATCATTTAAATATAGGCTACAGTAGAATGTTGCAGTAATAATAATTTAAAAAAAAAACAGCGCAGGCAGGTAAAAAAACATTTTTTTCCTACACACTGAAACACAGACTGGAACAAAGTGTCGGTAGCTCTGAACATCAAACAAATGAAGTAGTTCAAATGACCAGAACCAAACCCTCTTCTAACAAATGGGCTAAAGCATGTATTTATTTATATCTATAAGCTCTGCAGATAAACTATTTCTCAGATTATCTGCTCAAATGAAATGAAATAGGCTTAATTGTGCTTAGGTCTGTGCGGTATACCAGTTCGTACCGAAAACCGGTCTTTATTTTCGTTATGACATGAATTTTTCATATACCGCAATACCGGTGAACAGCCCAAACAACGTCCGGAACAGCGCGGCGGTAAAGTGTTTCAGTGGGGACCCATTTCACTGCTGCACACCAACAACACAGCGTGTATTTTGCTGCCTGCAAGAGCTCTCAAAGTGAAGCACACGCTGTTTACCCAGAGGAACTAATACCAGAAAGAGGAGCCACGTCTGTGGTTTGGAAGTTCTTCGGCTTTAAAAGGTCGGACGTGGATCAAACAACTATCTTTTGCAAATGCTGTGGAGCAGAAGTGGTAGCTGGCGGTGGTAATACCAGCAATTAGCTTCGCCACCTTAGCCGAAAACACTTTTTAGAGAACCAGGAACGTCATAAACTAAGATCCACAGCCTCCACATCCACAGCTCAACCTGCAGCAGCAGCCAGACGTCCATTCAAGATGCGTTCTGAAGGGACTGACTATGAGGAAAAAAGCAAGCGGTGGGTCAGAAAACAATCCAATCACGCAATCTGGACATGAAAAAAAAAACATGATACAGTCCTTATGACATTAAAATGGGCTATTTAAAGCCAATCAACTGCAGTAATTATTTTATTATTAGAAGAAAATGTGTGTAACAACACTCTTGCATTAAAAAAAAAACACTGTCAAATACCATGAAACCGATATGATTTTTAAAAAAACCGTGATATGAAATTTTTGCCATACCACCCAGCCCTAACTGTGCTGTGTCGGGTCCGTTTCGCAGCGCAACATCCATGCAAAAACAAACACTAAATTAAATAGAATAAGCCTTTTAGATAAATTAAAAAAAATAATAATATAATAACCTACAATATTACAATTAAACAAAATAAATTGAGAAGTAAGTGACAGAACCATCTTTTTTTAGCCCAATTATCTGGCTATTTTCCCGTTTAAGGAGGAAAGCCATGTTAGTTGTTGTGGAGCGATAAGAAAGGAGCTGCTGACACAACTTGCATTTGACTTTTTAAGGATCATCTTTGACTTGTTCTGAAGTTTTTTTCCGACATTGTGAGCCTTTTAAAGTTCAGCCAAATCACCACCGAGATGCTGCTCTGTGATGGAGCTCTGCGGACTGTGCCACTCACCATGGTGGTTCATTCACAAACACTAAATAGAGAGAATACTGAATAAAACTACAAGTTAAGTAAATTTTTCCACAGTATATTTGATTGGCTAATATGTATATCAAATAGGCTTTATATCATGTTTATTTGGAAAAAACAAGCAATTCAATGTAAAATCAGTCATTCAGCACCCCCATACAGCTGGAATGGAATGGTCCTCGTTTAATAACCACATTTTGCGATGCTATGGACTGTATGGTTGGCCGTCGAATCAGGCCCCTTCAAACGGATCATCGAATCGTCGAATATCTGAAGACACCCCTAGAAAAAATATTGTCAAAGTCTGGACTGGAACTGATTATTCAGGATTTTTTTCATCTCATTTAGCCAATTGTAATTCTCTCTTTACCCGTCTTAGCATAATTGTTCTTAACAAAGTACAAACTGTACAAAACTGACAACTGAGAGGCACACCCAGAACCTAACACGTTACCCCCACCTGTCTTGTCTTCATCGGCTTCTGTTAACTGTCAGATTGACTTTAAAATTTTCATTCTGATGTACCGAGCGTTACATGATGAGGCCCCTCAGTACATAACAGACTTGTTTTACCCCTAATCCTCACAACAAAACCTTGGGTCTTCAGACCCCAAACTCCTGAAGTTCCTAAAAATGAGGTTTAAAACTCAGGGAGACCGATCCTTTCAGACTGTTGCTCCTAGACTCGAGATTCACTTGCCCCTGTCATTCCATATATCCAAGTCTGTGGACTCCTGCAAAAAGGAATTGACGACTATTATTTGGAGCTTTTAGCGGAATATTCACCTGATGAAACTGTGAAATGTATAACTGTATGTATTGTCTTTTACCTTGTTCTGTACAGCAATTTGTGAGTTTATCTGAGAAAAGCGCTATAAATGTACGTACTCACTTACAGTACATTGTCGCCAACCAGGGTTGTATGCTGAGCTCTCCCCTGTATCACTGTACACTAAAGGCTGTGTCCGAATCAGACACCATCATTCAGTTTGCTGATTACACAACAGTGGTGGTGAGTTTGATCTCCAACAACAATAACGAGGAGTGCCTGATGGAGACAACCCACCTGGAGGGATGGCAGTGACATGAAGAAATGTGATCTGATGAATACCGTTAACTGGTTGTTCTTTGTCTTTTTTTCCATTTTCATTAGCCTTGAACATACCTTTAATAATGAGCAGAGGTATGTTTTTGTCAGCACTGAGTATTGTGGCAAAAAAAAAAAAACAACAATTCAATTCAGTTTTTACAAAGTGTTTCTTTCTCCTGAAAAACCACACATAACAATGAATAGCAATGAATTGCGAGCATAGCACACCCACACATAAGTCCATCGCATCCCTTTTTCCACCCCACTGCTCCACAAATGGAAGGGTAATCCCAGATTATTACAGCACACCAACAAAGGGATTGAGAAAGTGCTTGGCAGGGTGAGAGCTGCAAGTCACACACACACACGCACGCACACACACACACACACACACACACACACACACACGACACACACGACACACACGACACACACGACACACAGACACAGACACAGACACACACGACACACACGACACACACGACACACACGACACAGACACACAGACACACAGACACACAGACAGACACACACACACACACACACACACACACACACACCTTTGCTGAGGGCGGCCACTCAGTGACATGAAGCATCCTACAACACACTGTCCCCACCTTTATCATGAATCTTTGTTCAACAACTCAGTCTCTTCCTTCACTTCTTAAATGAATGTTCCATCAGCGACTAATTTGCAGTGAAGATGAGCCCTGTGCTGAGTGTTGTGTGTGGATGTTCAAAGACACTCTCACTCATCATTGACAGAGGACCGGCTGCTGGGAGCTCTTCTGTCAGAAGTTAAACTCCAATCTCCAAAAGACATCTGAGGCCAAAAGATAGTGAACTGGCATTTTAAGAGTTCCTTCTTGGTCAGCTAATGTCACAGGAAGTCCACTGAGCTTTTGATTCTGATAGATTTTACTAATCTGGCACTGACAGAGTAGGATTAGTCCAAGAAGTCATCAGTAAACAGAGAGCTTGAAAATCCAACAGGGTGTGGGTTAAGCCTGGTACACACTACAGGATTCTTCCAACCTTCCGTGATTCAGAGACCACACACTTGAAGCCAAAAGAGAACAGATCTTCTTCTTCTTCTGACAGAGTAAGGCATCTCTAATGTCAGTATCAGTTTCTTCACGGTTAAGGTCCTTTCACACTGCCAAATGAGTTCTGCATTTTTGCGTCCAAATACTATGTTTTTGGGCTTCTGAGACCTGTATGACGTGACTGAAAAATAGCATAAAATTTCCCCTTTCAATAAAACTGTGGAAACCTGAATCCTGCTTCTGTCTCTCTGGGTCTAACGGCACTCCGATCACGACAATGACGCTACTGCAACACATACTACTAAAAGAAACTCTTTACAAAGTGAAAAATGCATAATATGGGACCTTTAAACTTCAGCTTCCACTTCAGCCAGGGTCTCTCCACCAACGTGGAGAGAGGACAGACCACCTTCTTCTGGTCAAGGACCATGGCCTCGGATTTGGAGGTGCTGATCCTCATCCCTGTCGCTTCACACTCGGCTGCGAACCGCCCCAGTGCATGCTGTAGGTCTGGCTTCGATGAAGCCAACAGGACAACATCATCTGCAAAAAGCAGAGATGAAATCCTTTGGCTACCAAACCGGACCCCTCCAGCTCCAGGCTGAGCCAAGAAATTCATCCATCCATCCATCCATCCATTTTCTACCGCTTATCCGGGGCCGGGTCGCGGGGGCAGCAGTCTCAGCAGGGATGCCCAGACTTCCCTGTCCCCAGACACTTCCTCCAGCTCCTCTGGGAGGATCCCAAGGCGTTCCCAGGCCAGCCGAGAGACATAGTCTCTCCGGCATGTCCTGGGTCTTCCCCGGGGTCTCCTCCCAGTGGGACATGCCCGGAACACCTCCCTAGGGAGGCGTCCAGGAGGCATCCTAAACAGATGTCCGAGCCACCTCAGCTGGTTCCTCTCGATGTGGAGGAGTAGTGGCTCTACTCCGAGCTCCTCCCTGGTGACTGAGCTCCTCACCCTATCTCTAAGGGAGCGCCCAGCCACCCTACGGAGGAAGCTCATTTCGGCCGCTTGTATCCGGGATCTTGTCCTTTCGGTCATGACCCAAAGCTCATGACCATAGGTGAGGGTGGGAACGAAGATTGACCGGTAAATCGAGAGCTTCGCCTTTCGGCTCAGCTCCTTCTTCACCACGACGGACCGATACAACGACTGCATCACTGCAGCCGCTGCACCGATCCGCCTGTCAATCTCACGCTCCATCCGTCCCCCACTCGTGAACAAGACCCCAAGATACTTGAACTCCTCCACTTGGGCTAGGGTCTCTCCACCAACCTGGAGGGGGCAAGCCACCTTCCTCCGGTCGAGGACCATGGCCTCGGATTTGGAGGTGCTGATCCTCATCCCTGCCGCTTCACACTCGGCTGCGAACTGCCCCAGTGCATGCTGTAGGTCCGGGTTCGATGAAGCCAACAGGACAACATCATCTGCAAAAAGCAGAGATGAAATCCTGTGGTTCCCGAACCGGATCCCCTCCGGCCCCTGGCTGCACCTAGAAATTCTGTCCATGAAGATTATGAACAGAACCGGTGACAAAGGGCAGCCCTGCCGGAGTCCAACATGCACCGGGAACAGGTCCGACTTACTGCCGGCAATGCGGACCAGACTCCTACTCCGGTCATACAAAGACCGGACGGCCCTTAGCAAGGGGCCCCGGACTCCGTATTCCCGGAGCACCCCCCACAAGACACCACGAGGGACACGGTTGAATGCCTTCTCCAAATCCACAAAACACATGTGGACTGGTTGGGCAAACTCCCACGAACCCTCGAGCACCCTATGGAGGGTATAGAGCTGGTCCACTGTTCCACGACCAGGACGAAAACCGCATTGTTCCTCCTGGATCCGAGGTTCGACTATCGGTCAGATCCTCCTCTCCAGTACCCTGGAATAGACTTTCCCGGGGAGGCTGAGGAGTGTAATCCCCCTATAGTTGGAGCACACCCTCCGGTCCCCCTTTTTAAACAGGGGGACCACCACCCCAGTCTGCCAATCCAGAGGCACCGTCCCCGACAGCCACGCGATGTTGCAGAGACGTGTCAACCAAGACAGTCCCTGCACATCCAGAGACTTAAGGTACTCAGGCCGAATCTCGTCCACCCCCGGTACCTTGCCACCGAGGAGCTTGCCAACCACCTCAGTGACTTCAGCTTGGGTGATGGACGAGTCCACCTCTGAGACCTCAGCCTCTGCTTCCTCCACGGAAGACGTGGCGACGGGATTGAGGAGGTCCTCAAAGTATTCTTTCCACCGTCCAACAATATCCCCAGTTGAGGTCAGCAGCTCCCCACCTCCACTGTAAACAGTGTTGGCGGAGACCTGCTTTCCCCTCCTGAGGCGCCGGACGGTTTGCCAGAATTTCTTCGAGGCCGACCGATAGTCCTCCTCCATGGCCTCCCCGAACTCCTCCCAGACCCGAGTTTTTGCCTCCACAACTGCTCGGGCTGCAGTTCGTTTGGCCTGCCGGTACCCGTCAGCTGCTTCGGGAGTCCCATGAGCCAGCAAGGCTCGATAGGACTCCTTCTTCAGCTTGACGGCAGCCCTTACTTCCGGTGTCCACCACCGGGTTCGGGGGTTGCCGCCACGACAGGCACCGGAGACCTTACGACCACAGCTCCGAGCAGCTGCTTCGACAATGGAGGTGGAGAACATGGTCCACTCGGACTCAATGTCCCCAGCCTCCCTCGGGACATGAGAGAAGCTCTCCCGGAGGTGGGAGTTGAAAGCCATGCTGACAGAGGGTTCCGCCAGACGTTCCCAGCAGACCCTCACAACACAATTGGGTCTGCCAAGTCTGTCCGGTTTCCTCCTCCGCCAGCGAATCCAACTCACCACCAGGTGGTGATCGGTCGACAGCTCTGCTCCTCTCTTCACCCGAGTGTCCAAAACACGCGGCCGGAGGTCAGATGACACGACAACAAAGTCGATCATCGACCTCCAACCTAGGGTGTCCTAGTGCCAAGTGCACTTATGGACACCCCTGTGCTCGAACATGGTGTTCATACAAATGACAAACAGAACCGGTGACAAAGGGCAGCCCTGCTGGAGTCCAACATGCATCGGGAACAGGTCCGAATTACTGCTGGCAATGCAGACCAGACTCCTACTCCGGTCATACAGAGACCGGACGGCCCTTAACGAGGGGCCCCGGACTCCATATTCCCGAAGCCCTCCCCACAGGACACCACGAGGGATGTGGTTGAACGCCTTCTCCAAGTCCACAAAACACATGTGAACTGGTTGGGGGAACTCCCACGAACCCTCAAGCACCCTATTGAGGGTACAGAGCTGGTCCAGGGTTCCGCAACCAGGACGAAAACCGCACTGTTGCTCCTGGATCCGAGGTTCGACTATCGGTTGAATCCTCCTCTCAGTACCCTGGAATAGACTTTCCCAGGGAGGCTGAGGAGTGTGATCCCCTTATAGTTGGAGCACACCCTCCGGTGCCCCTTTTTAAACAGGGGGAGACGTGTCAACTGGAATGTGCCCATTTACGATATAATCGCAATTTACGATAGTACACAGCCAAGATTATCATATCACGTAATTTACAACATATCGTCTGTTTCATTTGGAGACAAGCCCGTTACTGAAACAAACAGCTACTGGTCTTATCTAAGGTATCAAAGCCTCTGCAGCAAAATGTACTACAAACCACCACAAAAGAACTTTTAAATTACATAATTTTATACCAGGATGATAAAAACGAGACATTAACCTGTTCCGCCTGACGGACACTGTACCGCCTCCCCTCACCTGCACCTCTCGACACAAAATGCAACAGAACCAGAGATCCGTCTGCTCCATCCCAACATATTGGGTCTCATATAGGGATGTACATGGTTAACCGTTTAACCGATAACAGGAACTTTGACTGATTAATACTATCATTTTTTTTTTCCATAAGCTCCAGCTGGGAGCTCTCCACAGAGCCGTGCATCCTCATGCACGCTGGCATTATATTACAGATATCAATGACTGCGCTGCAGACGACTCCTTAAGTCACTGATTAATTCCAGGTGCCTTCATGTTGTACAGTAGGGAAGGGTGTGTATCTTTGTGCGCATTTACGCATGTGGCACAAAACCGGCGTCACATTGAATATTATTTTTTATCTCCAGACATCCAGATTTACAGTGAAATAGTTCGGTATGAAGCCGCATCATCCAGATGAACATTAAGCTCCATCAGAACGTTTTAAAAATCGGATTTCAGAAGAAAAGTTTTTTTTTTAATTAATTAGAACACACAAAGAAATCACCGGTGTGCTCACTCTCGACATCATTTAAAAAGCAATAGGAGATGATTGAAGCCTCACTCACTCACTCGGAACACATATTTCTGTGTCGGAATGGTGGGACGTCTGCGTGTCGGAATAGCGGTATTTTGGAATGGTGATTTGTCTAAAGAGTGGTGTGTTGGCATGTTGGGGTGGCAGCATGGAACCACTCAACAGGGCGTTTAAAGGATCGTCATGCTTCCAGCTGCCCGCTTTGGAGCCTCGGCTCCACCGATGAGCAGCGCTTTCTCCCATTCTGGGCTCAGCTGAGCGTTCCATGCAGGCCACGGTTCCACACATCCTCCAGAAGCTTTTCCGGCACTATTCGGTTGTTTATCTGTTCCTTTATTACAGATTATTTAGGGAAAATTAAGCAAATACATTGTCAGTACGTTATCATTTAATATTAAAGTCAATTTAGCCTTTTTTTTCTGTTTCTGAATCGTGGGGCGGCGCCGGAGCGATTAGTTACTTTCACTTCTGTCAGCAGGCCTTCTCCTCCCTCCAGACAGAGTCTGCTCTCTCCGTCCACAAGATTTTCACTCTCTGGCTGTCTCTGTGTGGAGCCATCAGGCTGTAGCTCCGACTGCCGTCACTTTAACCGTCATGTTTTGTTTGCTGTGGCGCTCTGGCGCATGCGTATACCGCGCAACGCCGTCACAAATTCTGGCTGCTGCGCAGACCAATGCGCAACACACACCCACGCAGACATGTGAAGCATGGATGGGCCTTAAATCTTACCGGTTAACGGTTATTAACCGGTTAAAGGGCGTCGGTTATCGGTCATAAAAAAATTTAAAATGTGCATCCCTAGTCTCATATTAAACTAGAAAATCTACACTTTAAGAAGACACCAGGCAGAATATTCTCTGAGCCAACCGCCTCCCGTCAGCGGCAAAACCAGAACCCAGCTTCACATTTCACAGCCAGCACCTCAGATCATGTTTCTCACACACTTCTTCACCAAATCTCAAATCTATTCACACCAAACACAACATATTTTACGAGGGCGTACCCAAAAGTCCCCGGAATTTGACTGTAACTTTTTATTTCTGACATTTCAAAATAAAACATCACCGTCGCCTTCAAAATAACCTCCATCCGCATTAATGCAGCGCTCCAGCCGTGTCTCCCACTTCACCAATGTGTCGTCAGACCCGTGCGTAATTGTGCCATTCTGGGCCGACTGTGATTTGTCTGTCACCTCCTCCACATCTGCAAACCGCTGTCCCTTCAGCTGCTTCTTCAACCTGGGGAACAAGAAAAAGTCACTGGAGGCTACATCTGGCGAATCAGGCGGATGGGAGAGGAGATTCATCTCATTCTTCTCCAGAAACTGCGTGAGGCGCAGCGCCGTGTCCGCTGGCGCTCTGTGGTGGTGGATCAACCGGCTCCACTCCGCCACGACACTCTGCTTCCTCCTCACATCCTCACGGAGCGTCTGAGGACTTCCTGTAGTAGTCCTGATTTACAGTCTGACCTGGAGGGACAGACTCGCTGTGGACGAGACCCTGGACAGCCGAGAAGCAGCTCAGCATTGTTTTCACGGCTGAGCGGACCTGACGCGCCGACATCTGGCCCTTCTCAAACTGCCGAACCACTCATGGACCTGAGTCTTCCCCAGAGCATCATCCTTGTAGGCTTGCTGCAACAAGCTGAGTGTTTCTGCTGCTGTTTTTTCCCAGCAAAAAACAGAATTTAATGTTTGCGCTGCTCTGGCTTTCCAGTCAATGTTGCCATTTTGGAAAAAAATCGCAGACCGCCGCTGCACTCTGTTACTATAAATAGCGCCTGACAGGCGTCAGTGTAACTCTGGGAGCTCAGCTTTTTCACCCAGCTTACGTGTAGCACATCTGACGGCCAGAAGTTGAAACTCATTATTATTAGTATTTCATGACCAAATTCCGGTTTCATTTGGGTACCCCCTCGTATTTCCTTACCGTTTTGTGGTCATTTTCCATCTATTCACGCTCTCCTCTGACCAAAATTAACTTCATAATCCTCTAGAATAGTGAAAGAGTATCATGCACCAGAATTAGATGTGCTGCCCCTTGTCGCCATCTTGTGGGCTTGTTGTTAATCTTGGGAGTTTAAATAAAGTTTGTTGGTGTTCTACGTCTGCGAGCTTTTGAACGATATGTTACACCTGGCTGAGGCATCATCCAGCCAAGAGACATCTTCGAGCAAAACCAAACGAGCGCCGCCAGTGCGCACTGCAGAGCGAGACGCATGCGAATGGCAAATAGTGATTATTTCCGATATCTTTGGAAATTTTGTTATTCTAAAACATGCACATTTATCTTCAGCGTGCTTTTCTACAGCTCATTGCACATTGTTCTTTTTTTCTTGATAAGCATTTTGCATATATTATTGTTTACATGTTCCAAAGGGGATTTTTTCTTTGTTTGTTTTCCCATTGATATAATTGGCCATTTTTGTATAGATTATATTTAGGGGCCGAGCCCGAGGGCGAGGTGGCCTCAACTGAGGTCACCTTGCCTCCTGAGGGCCGGGCCTCTATTGTTCTTCGTTCGTTTCTTATGAGGGACCGAGCCCGAGGGCGAGGTGGCCTCAAAACTGAGGCCACCTTGCCCGAGGGCAAGGCCTCTATTGTTCTTCGTTCGTTTCTTATTATTAGGGACTGAGCCCCGGAGGGCATTGTGGCTGCAGGCCACCATGCCCGGAGGGCAAGGTCTCTATTGTTATTCGTCCGTTTCTTTTTCTGAGATATTACGCGTCCCGCGTGTTTGACCCCAAATTTGACCCCCTAAACATGTACGAAAACTCACCAAATTTGGCACACACATCCGGATTGGCAAAAAATTTGATAAAATGAAAAAAAAAAAAAACAGCACCTGCTCTATAGCGCCACCTAGATCCCAAAAAACGTCTAACACAGTCGCTACAGCCCGCAGGAATGTCGTAGAGAGATCAAACCAACACTCACGCGTTCGTCTCATCAAGATCGACATTTCACGCGCTCACACCCATGACCTAAATCCAACAGGAAGTCCGCTATTTCCCTTTCAAAGTAAAATTTTGCTCAAAATCACTCCTCACGAAAAAATTATCTCCTCCGAGACCGTTTGTCGTACAGACATAAGAGTCACGCAACTTGAAAGAGGACAAATTTCTCTACAAAAGTTGTTCATATCTTTGCCAAAAGTCTAACAGTGTGGATTTTATTAGCGTTCAAAGTTGGAAGTCTGAAATCCTGCCTTGCTCTGGCCCTCATCCTTTATAATGGGGAAAAAAGGAAAAAAGTCGCCTTTTTTCAGCACCTCGAACAAGTGGTAACGGTGACTAAACCGTGACTCCTATCAACAAACCGAGCACACGTAAAGCGTCACCAGGTTCTCCCGAACAAGATGATGTAACATAAGTGGGGAAAATTTCATGATTTATGTACGTTTTCACAGGTATAAATTGGTGTGCGCTCTGCATTTTTTTTGCTCTCAGTTATAATTGAGCCGGATGGGGAAAAATCTCGCGCTTCTCACAAACTGAGGCCTCTCCAGTCCAAACTAAAAGTCTGACTGCTCGGAAATCCTCACCAACTGAAAGACAACTAATTTTCCTATCAAACGTGATATTTTTTGTTCAGTTTAGCCAAACACAAAAGGAACAAGGAGCAGTTGTTTCCCCAAAAAAGACTTATTTTCTCCTCTCTCCACTGTAACTCACATTACCATATATGGGCATGCAGTGCAGTTACACAGCTGACAGCAGCTGTCAATCAAACTCTGACGCTCATTGCCTTCATTCATTGACTGTCAAAAGCAGATGGGAGAAGCTAACAACTCCATGTTAGTAGATGGAACATGCTAACAACTCCATGTCAGTGGATGACTGATGCTACCAGCTCCATGTTAGTGGATGGAACATGCTAACAACTCCATGTTAGTGGATGACTGATGCTAACAGCTCCATGTTAGTGGATGGAACATGCTAACAACTCCATGTTAGTGGATGACTGATGCTACCAGCTCCATGTTAGTGGATGGAACATGCTAACAACTCCATGTTAGTGGATGACTGATGCTAACAGCTCCATGTTAGTGGATGGGAGAAGCTAACAACTCCTTGTTAGTAGATGGAACATGCTAACAACTCCATGTTAGTAGATCGAACATGCTAACAACTCCATGTTAGTGGATTACAGATGCTAACAGCTCCATGTTAGTGGATTGGACATGCTAACAGCTCCATGTTAGTGGATGGGAGATGCTAACAGCTGCATGTTAGTGGGTGGGACATGCTAACAGCTACATGTTAGTGGATGGAAGACGCAAACAGCTCCATGTTAGTGTATGACAGATGCTAACAGCTACATGTTAGTGGATGGGACATGCTAACAACTCCATGTTAGTGGATGACTGATGCTGACAGGTACATGTTAGTTGATGGCCGATGCTAACAGCTACATGTTAGTGGATGGGACATGCTAACAACTCCATGTTAGTGGAAGACAGATGCTAACAGCTACATGTTAGTGGATGGGACATGCTAACAACTCCATGTTAGTGGATGAAAGATGCTAGCAGCTACATGTTAGTGGGTGCACGTCTCAGTCGCAGGCCGGCGGGGAGGCTCGGTCCCGACCAATGCCGCTTGCGGCTTTAATTACAATGACCTACCAACTAAACGCAAATTTGACCCCCTAAACATGCACGAAAACTCACTAAAGTTGGCACGCATATCATGACCGGCGAAAAATTTTATAAAATGGAAAAATTAACCCCATCTGCTCTCTTGCGCCACCTAGAAACAGTTAAATTGTCGCCACGGCCCGCAGGATTGTTGTAGAGAGATCAAACCAACGTTGACGCGTTTGTCTCACCGAGATCTAGAATTCACGTGCTGACACCCCTGACCTAAATCCAACAGGAAGTCCGCGATTCCCCTTTCAATGTAAAATTTTGCTCAAAATCACTCCTCACGAAAAAATTATCTCCTCCGAGACCATTTGTCGTACAGACATAAGAGTCACGCGACGTGATAGAGGACAAATTTCTCTACAAAAGTTGTGAACAACTTTGTCAAAAGTCTAACGGTGTGGATTTTATTAGGGTTCAAATTTGGAAGTCTGAAATCCTGCTTTGCTCCTGCCCTCATCCGTTATACTGGGGAAAAACCAAAAAAATTCTAATTTTTTCAGAACCTCGAACAACTGGCGACTCCGGCTAAACCGTGACTCCTATCAACAACCTGAGCACAGGCAAAGCCTCACAAGGTCGTTCCGAAGAAGATGATGAAACATAAGTGGGGAAAATTTCATGTTATATGTACATTTTCACAGGTATGAAAAGGTGTGCGCTCTGCAATTTTTTTGCTCTCAGTTATAATGGAGCCGGATGGGGAAAAATCTCGTGTTTCTCACAAACTGAGGCCTCTGCGGTCCAAACTAAAAGCCTGACTGCTCTAAAAACCTCACCAACTGAAAGACAACGAATTTTCCTATCAATTGTGATATTTAGAGACCGAGTCCGGAGGGCATGGTGGCCTGTGGCCACCATGCCTGGCGGGCAAGGTCTCTACTGTTATTCGTTCATTTTTTCGTCATCGTCGTCATTATTATTATTCCGACGCGGAAACAAACACAAATTTGACCCCCTAAACATGCATTAAAACTCACCAAATTTGGCACGCACATCATGACCGGCGAAACTTTTGATAAAATGGATAAATTAACCCCATCTGCTCTCTAGCGCCACCTAGAAACAGCAAAATTGTTGCTATGGCCCGCAGGAATGTCGTAGAGAGATCAGACCAACGTTGACGCGTTCGTCTCATCGAGATCTACATTTCACGCGCTGACAGCCCTGACCGAAATCCAACAGGAAGTCCGCTATTTCCCTTTCAAAGTAAAATTTTGCCCAAAATCACTTGTCACGAATAGGGATGTGCCAATTTACGATATAATCGCGATTTATGATATTGGACAGCCGAGATTATCATATCACGTCATTTACAAGATATCGTCTGTTTCATCTGGAGACAAGCCCATTACCGAAACAGCTATTGATCTTACCCAAGGGGTCAAAGCCTCTGCAGCAAAATGTACTGCAAACCACCACAAAAGTCCCAGATCCATAGAAAACCCCTAAAGTAAGTAATTTTATGCCAGGATGATTAAAACGAGGCATTAACGCGTTCGGCCCGACAGACACTGTACCGCCCCCCTCAGCGCACATCCCGACACAAAACGCAACAGAACCAGAGATCCGTGTGCTCCATCCCAACGTATTGGGCCTCGCGTGAAACTAGAAAAACCTGCTGTTTAAGAGACACCAGGCAGAATCTTCTCTGAGCCGACCGCCTCCCGTCAGCGGCAAAACAAACCCAAAACCGATCTTTACATTTCACAGCCAGCGCCTCAGATTGCACGTTTCTCTCACACTTCTTCGCCAAATCTCAAAGCTATTCACACCAAACACAACATGTTTTATTTCCTTACCGTTCTGTGGTCATTTTCCATCTATCCACGCTCTCCTCTGACCAAAATTAACTTCATAATCCTCTGCAGTAGTGACAGCGCGTCATGCGCCTGAATGTTATTGTCGCCATCTTGTGGGCTTATCGTTAATCTTGGGAGTTTAAATAAAGTTTGTTGACATTCGTTCGCGTCTGGTGAGCGTTCATACGATATGATACACGTGACTGAGGCATCATCCAGGTGGGAGACATCTTTTAGCATAACCGCACGAGCGCCGCCGCCATCTTGGTTCTAAAAGACGCAGCAGTGCGCACCGCAGAGCGAGACACACGCGACACACACAATCAGTGATTGTTTCTGTGATATTTGGCAATTTTTTATTCTGAAACGTGCAAATTTATCTTCATTGTGCGTTTCTACAGCTTATTGCACATTGTTTTTGTTTTTTTCTTCATGTGTTTACATGTTGCAAAGGGGATTTTTTTTTTTGTTTTGCCTGTCATATAATTGGCTATTTTTGTATTGATTTTATTATTATAAATATATTTCAGTTGGAAACTAAATGCTATGGCTCAGTCATTTATTAAAAAAGTATTTTATACTGTGCACAATACTGTGCAAAATTATAAGTTTCTGCACAAAAACTGCAGAAATGTATGATATAGTGGCTAAATATCAGAGCCAAAGGCTGAATTGCATACAGACTCCTGTAGTGGAAATTAAAAGTATTTTAAAGTCAGATTCCTTTCAAATAAGTTATAAACCTACTTATTATAGTTTGCCATAGGTTGGTCTCCAAATGGCCAAATGAAGGGTTCTCCTGGTTCTATCCAAAGTAAACACTATAAAATCTGTGTGCTTTATGCTGATCTCATGAAACCTGGTCCAGTTGTAGTCCAGGAGCTGCTGAATGCAGTCAGTGGCAGCTTTATGGCTACTTCATTGTTATCATGGTGTTTTTCAGTATGGAATCTGGAAAAAAAAATAGGCGAGAGTAAAGTTTCATTTTTTCCCTCTACTTTATCAAAATGTGCTCAGGCATGTTAAAATGCACAGTGTTGTTGACAGATATTGATGGATTTCACAATGTTTTGGGGCATTTTCAATAGAATTAAAAGCAACGCGCCAAATATCGTGATAATATCGTGAATCGTGATATTTTGGGCCACCAATATCGTGATATCAAATTTTCATATCGGCACATGCCTAGAGTCACGCGACGTGGTAGAGGAGAAATTTCTCTACAAAGTTGTTCATATCTTTGTCAAAAGTCTCACGGTGTGGATTTTATTAGCGTTCAAAGTTGGAAGTCTGAAATCTTGCCGTGCTCCAGCCCTCATCCATTATAATGGGGAAAAAGGAAAAAGGTGGCCTTTTTTCAGCTCCTCTAAAAAGTGGCGAGTGTGGCTAAACCGTGACTCCTATCAACAAACCGAGAACATGTGAAGCCTCACAAGGTCCTTCTGAACAAGATGATGTAACATAAGTGTTAAAAATGTCATGATATATGTACGTTTTCACAGGTATAAGGTGTGCGCTCTGCATTTTTTTGCTCTCAGTTATAATGGAACCGGATGGGGGAAAATCTTGCGCTTCTCACAAACTGAGGCCTCTCCGGTCCAAACTAAAAGTCTGACTGCTCTGAAAGCCTCACCAACTGAAAGACAACAAATTTTCCTATCAAACATGATATTTTTTATTCAGTTTTGCCAAACAGGAAAGGAACAAGGAGCAGTTGTTTCCCAAACGGAAACTTATTTTCTCCTCTCTCCACTCTAATTCACATTACCATATATGGGCATGCAGTGCAGTTACACAGCTGACAGCAGCTGTTAATCAAACTCTGATACTCAGTGCCTTCATTCAGTGACTCTCAAAAGCAGATGGGAGAAGCTAACAGCTCCATGTTAGTGGATGGGAGATGCTAACTACTCCATGTTAGTGGATGGGAGAGGCTAACAACTCGATGTTAGTGGATGGGAGATGCTGACAACTCCATGTTAGTGGATGGGAGATGCTAGCTACTCCATGTTAGTGGATGGGAGATGCTAACACATCCATGTTAGTGGATGGGAGATGCTAACTACTCCATGTTACTGGATGACAAATGCCAAGAGCTACTTGTTCGTGGATGGCACATGCTAACAACTCCATGTTAGTGGATGACAGATACTTACAGCTGCATGTTAGTGTATTGGACATGCTAACAGCACCATTTTAGTTGAATGGACATGCTAACAACTCCACGTTAATGGATGACAGATGCTAACAGCTACATGTTAGTGGATAGTACATGCTAACAAGTACATGTTGGTGGATGACAGATGCTAACAGCTACATGTTAGTGGATGGGACATGCTAACAACTACATGTTAGTGGATGATAGATGCTAACAGCTACATGTTAGTGGATGGGACATGCTAAAAACTCCATGTTAGTGGATGACAGAAGCTAAATGCTCCATTTTAGTGAATTGGACATGCTAACAACTCCATGTTAGTGGATAGGACATGCTAACAACTCCATGTTAGTGGATGACAGATGCTAACAGCTACATGTTAGTGGACGGGACATGCTAACAACTCCATGTTAGTGGATGACAGATGCTAACAGCTATATGTTAGTGGATGGGACATGCTAAAAACTCCATGTTAGTGGATGACAGATGCTAAATGCTCCATTTTAGTGAATTGGACATGCTAACAACTCCATGTTAGTGGATGGCTTCCTGTCGAGTTTAGAGTTAGATTTAAAATCCTTCTCCTCACTTACAAAATCCTAAATGGGATGGCTCTGACCTATCTCCAAGATGCTTTAACGCCTTATCAACCAATCAGAGCACTTCGCTCTCAAAATGCAGGGTTACTGGTGACTCCTGGAGTCTCTAAATGGACACTAGGTGGAAGAGCCTTTAGCTATCAGGCACCATTTTTATGGAACCAGCTTCCAAGTGGTGTCAAAGAGGCAGACACAGTCTCCGCATTTAAGGTTAGGCTCAAGACGTTTCTCTTCGATGCAGCCTATGATCAGGTCAGCTAGGGATTCTAAACTTAACCAAACCAAACCAAACTAAACTAAACTAAACTAAACTAAATTAAACTAAACCAAACTAAATTAAACTAAACTAAACTAAACTATACTAACTAAATACTAGTTTAAATACTAAACTATCCACAAAGCTGCCCTAGGAGCTAGAATGCTGTGGGAAGTACGGTGCACTGAGCCCTGTCCTCTAATGTCTGAATGTTATTCCCTTTAGTCCGTTCATTGCTTTTCACCTGCTGTCCCCCCCTTCGAGGGGGAGTCTTCTCCAGTTTCAGTTGCTGACTCCACTATCACGAGGGCCTACGAACAAGCTCCGTCCGGACCGGGAGGACACTCCTGTCGGTGCTGTGCCCGCGGACTGGCTTCAGTTCTACTTCTGGGATCCGTAGTTCCTGTGCTGGACCGTCCAACGGACTGTCCTCAACATTGTTCTTGGCTTTACTTCTTATTGTCTCATGCTAGCTGTTGCCAAAGCTGTCCGTCCCTGGGAGAGGGATCCCTCCATACTGTGGTTCTCCCCAAGATTTCTTCTTTTTCCACTGGGTTTCTGGAGTTTTTTCTTGCCGGATGTGAGGGTCTAAGGTGGTGGTTGCTTCGTTTTGTCTCGTTACTGTGAATTTCACATATTAACATTATGCTTATTCACTGTTTTTATTTTTACCAATCAATGTAACATCTTGAAGCCTCTGAGGCAACTGTTGTTGTGATACTGGGCTATACAAAAATAAATTGATTGATTGATTGATTGAATTTAATAGTCAACGAGTCGTTTTTTTTTTTTGTTTTTTTTTTTTAATTGTTTTATGTCCCGAAACTGCTGCGGCACCTGCCACTGCCACGTCTGCCTTTCTGTATTTAACACACATGCGCAGTCGTGTCAGCCGCAACAACACCGGACTGGTGTCATGGCCGCCCGGCAGCAGCGGAGCTCCAAAGTGTGGGAGCATGACAAGAAAACGTCAGAGAAAAGTGCAATGCAGCATCTGCAGGACAGAACCTGCCTTCCACGGCAGCACAACTGCGATGCATGAGCAGCTGAAACAGAAGCACGTTGTGGCTCGTGACAACGATGATTGACCGTCATCTCGGTAAGCTAATAATATTAGCATAGAGCGCTAACTTGCTATTTACTCATAGCTGTTAACATTAGTGGTGACGATTTGATTCATTAGCTGCCTTCAGCACACATTTCATGTTTTCTGTAACGCTCTAACAGTGATGTGTTTAAGTGATGTTGCACTGATGTTTTCTGACATTATGTTTCAGAGCTTCACCCCATCGGAGCGGATTCTCTCTGCAGCAGAACATCTGCTCCCAGAGAGAGCAGCCTGTCTCCAACATGTAGAAATGCTGACTGTCCTGGCGGTGAACCAGAGCCCTGTGTAGTTTGGGATTATGTAGAGTCAGAGTGGAATAAAGTTGAATACAGTTGAGCACTGAACACAAAATGCACTTTTGTTTTGAGTCAGTGAGACAAAAACTTAAATAATTCCTGAGTTACAGGAGCCTGCCTTATTGTTGCTATGCTTGATGCCAAACACAAATTAAAAAAAAAAAAATTAACATGAAGGATTAATTTTTGTGTTGTTTAGGCAAGTGCCTTTTCCTTATTTTACTCAAGTATTTGCACTTTATGGTACACAGTTAAACAAGTGTTTGTTGCATATTTCAATAAAGGTTTAATGAACTCTCATCTGAATCGTCTTTATTTTTAGTTAGAATATACCTTAAACACTTAAAGCTGAAATCTAATTGTGGCTATATAAGAGCAGCTTCATGGTGGTGCGATAAACTATGTTTTACTTTAATTTATACAAGATGCGATTAGTCGACTAATCGAAAAAATAATTGGTGATTAGTCGACTACCAAAATAATCGTTTGTGGCAGCCCTATAGAAAACAGTAAATATCTGCGTCCTGCAGACAGGGAGTTCGAGTCTCAGCCGTGGATACGGGTCCTGCTGCAGCCTGAAATCCGTAGTTTCTCCCAGTACCGGTCTTTGGTGTTACGTCAAGATTGTCCACTTGATCTGACAACACAACAATATCCCGACACTCCTTATCAGTTGACATTTTCAACATTAAAGAACACCGAACGTGCACTACTCTCTATGGATGACAGCGCGTATCACGGTTTGTTTTCACTCCAACATAGCGGCGGTCCTCTGGTTGCCAACCTCCGGGTCACGTGACTGCAAATATGCTACTACTAATAACAGAGGGCAGAGTTTATTAACAGCTTATAAAACATAAATAACGCGCGGCTTGCTTGTTTAAAACGTGCGTTTTTTTACTCGTTTTATTTAAAAACAGGTGTTTTTTACGCATTTGATTAGTGGCGAATTGTGACTCTTTCCGGTTCAAAGGACGGACCAGTTCTTTCGTCCAATCAGCGACGACTGATGTCACCCGGTTTCCATTTTCTCCTTTGTCGTTGTGTTTTCTCTTTTTGTGTTGTGTTTTCTCTTTTGCATTTGTGTTTTCTCTTTTGCTGTTGTGTTTTCTGATTTGCCATTGTGTTTTGCACCTCAGGGCTACCGTAGAAAACAGCCAAAATTATGATCGAAAAAAATTCTTACTTTTACATGGTCTTGCTCAAGTTGACACATAAAATAACCGAATGTAAACTAACTTGACGAAGCTTCAGGCAGCGGCAGCGAGACGCCACCGTGCTGTCTGCATCACGTTTGGAAAAAAAAACAAAAAAACGAGTGCGTTGTTTTAATGAAATAACAAAATAATGAAAATCCAATGCTGTCCGAATTGTAACTCAGTACTGGTCTTGCTTGCATGGTTCACAGAAAATTACTTAGACAACAGTTTTATAAATGGAAATTAAAAACCAGAACTGCAAATAGGCACCACTGTGAAACCAACTTCAACTCGCAAAAAAAAATTAAAAAATTAAGAAAAGAACTCGCCAGCCTCTACAGATAAAGGGTAAAAAAAAATAACCCTTATTGCTGTAATATCCTTAGATCACAGTCAGTTTAGTAATCCTGCTCTGGCTCGTCTCCCTCACAGCTTCATGTTTTCATGGAGAGAGACGAGCGAATCACATGCTGGATGAAGGCTGAGCTGTGGGGCGATCGGGGGAGAGAGAGAATAACCTACGACTCGTCCACGTTTCTGTAACGTGTAGCGGTGAGTCTTCAGGTGTTGGTATAAACTAGACGTGTTTCCTCTGGATCTGGCTGCTGCACGGCGACACCATCTACACCTGGCTCCACGTGGTTTTTTTCAAACCCAGAGTCCAAACAGCTGAGCTCCAGTTCTTTCTGATACCAGCGGCTCCGCCCCCTCTCCTGCTGCCATCTCAGACATTTTCACACCGAGAACGAGTCACACTGAAAACTTTGCTCCTCACGACACCGCAGAGCACACGCAGGGTTTGTTGTTAGCAACCTGACGCTAGTTAGCTGCAGCAGTGCAGTGCAGACATACTTGCTTCCTGTTGTCATTTCTGATTGGCCGGTGGGCCGGAACGCGAGACTCGAACGTTTTGATTGGCAGATAGGTCTGTCACTCAAATGCCTCGAAAAACCTCAGCCCTATGCGGTTCGGTTACCGCAGGCATTAAAGCGATACTTCAACATTTTGGCAAATTGGCCCATTTAGCACAATTCCCTCGTCATTTAGAACAGCCTACTTACTTTTTTTGTGAGGGCGAGCTGTTGTTTATTCAGCGGTGGGTCTGAGGAGAGCTTCAAGGCGGACATAATGGAAGTGGATGGTACATTTGCTTCCCTCGTCAAACTCATCAAATACACAATCCAACAACCCCAAAACACTTTGGTGGACACGTTATAATCCACACATTCACTACGCTGTGGAATATTAATACAAAATTACCAGATTAAGTGGTTTTTGCGAAGATTGCTAAGACGGAACTACTTACTAAACATGGCGTCTGGGCGTAGTGATTTCAAAAGAAAAAGTAGTTCCCAGTATTTGCTTCAATGTCGTAACGCTACAATATTATTTGTTGGTGTTCCACAGTGTAGTGAATGTGCAGATTATAACGTGTCCACGTTAGATTTAAAACCATTCAGTTAAACAAAGATGAGGGTAGACTGTCAGTACCCCACTGAGAATACTTTTATGTTTTTTTTCTTTTAAGATTTTTCATATGTGCATGTTTCCCCCTTTATCACTAACAGTGGAAAGAAATAGCTACCAACATAGAAAGTGTCACATTATGCACATCAGCATTCTTAGGGGCGCTGTGTGGTTTCTTGTTTTGTTTTTTTTTCGGGTGGGCGGAGCTGGAGAGGTTGTTTACGGAAGTGTGGGACCAGCTCATCACCGGGGTGGCTTTCAGCTGCTTTTGTCTCCGTCACTATTTAAGTGGCTGATTGTCAGTGCTGGATCATAATATCTCCTCATGTGTGCCAGATGTGCTTTGTACGTTCAGCATTTGTTGTACCCGTGCTTAAAGGTCAACTTCTCCCGATGCATTTATCAAATATCCAGACGCATTTTGCAAATTCCACAGACGCACTATGTACCGTTAGAAAGCTGATATTCTCATGAATCCGCTGGTATAAATCACTTTCAGATGTGATTACCACAGCGGGTAATATAAACACATTTGTCCAACATACAGCAAATTAAGTAAACAGCACAACTCACCTTTGGAGGCTCATAACTGATCACAGATGATCCATAATCCAGATAATCCAGCAAAAACTGCCACAGTACAAGCGTATGCATCCAGGCAAAGCTAGAAAGTATAGCCTTTTGTCCAAAACATGTCTTGAAATAAGCAAATAATCCAGAATTAGACGCGCCACCGCGCGCGCACACGGTGCGTCTCTCCGCGTGCGCGTCCGATAATAATCCATTTTTTTATCAGATAAAAACATCCAGAGCTCTCTCACTCTCGCTGAGGATATCCAATATGGCGACTGATCGGTTTCGGCTGCTTATTCGTCATATTTCAACCAATCAAGTGACTCATCCCTCCCTCCGATGGCTAACCAGCCAACCGCTGCCGAGACTGATGGACCCACGTCATCGGTCGTCATCACTCGTAATCAATGAATTCTGAGCCAATCACGTCGGTAGAAACGTTTGACTGACAGGGCTGGTAGCCAATGAGCTTGCTGAATGGCTGGCTGGCCCGCTGGCGGGGTTTTGTGACTTCTCAGACATCTGCTGAGGGATGCACCTGCTGTCTGTCCCTGCTCCTCTCAGTCTGAGGGCCTTATCCCACACTGAAGCCTATCTGAAGTGATTTTTTGAGTACTTTATGAGTTTTTGGAGAGAAAATAATGTAAAAACGAGCCAAAAACCAACATATACCATTGTACAGAGGGCATCCAGAGGGTATACAGAGGATGTCCAAAATTGACACCGCCGGGGCATAGCAGTACAAATACATGTGTGAAACACTCATTTCTTGTAGTACTGCTCTGACATTTTGACCTGAACTATGTAAGACCCCAGGCTTTAGCAAAATTGTGTTTTCAAGCTCGCACAGTGCTTCCACACTGATTTCCAGGTGTTTTATGAGGGAAAAAATTCAGGCGAGAATGAAATTCATCCTAATTCAGTGTGCTGCAACATGAATAAATCTGTGCCAGTAGCACCTAGAGTAATTCTGACTGCACTGGGTGAAAATACAGGTTGTCAGCTTTCAAATGAGACCCCAACCATGCATGTACTCCAAACAGTTCAAGAACAGCATTCAGTTTACTTTGGGTACGTCTTTAGTTGAACTTTTAGGCAAAAATGGCCCCGAGCTTAAAGGGTTAATTTGTTTTCCTTGTCCTCATTCTGGAGACCCGCTCTGCCTGCCGCCTCGCCTCGCTGCTTCCTGCTTCTCCAGCCGCCCTCCTGCTCCGGACTGACACCTGGTTCTGACCCTGGACTAACCCTGGACCACCTCGGATCTGTTAACCTCCCGACCCGCTGCCTGGACTCTTCGACCTCTGGTTCTTTGAATAAACCAGCTCAGATCACTTCCACCTTGTCTCCTCATGCTGTCTGCTCCTGAGCTTGCATATCGAACTTTAATAGTAAGCTACCAAACACAAACAAAATTGAGAGAAAAAGGGACCTAATTACATCAAGGAAGTGAAAATGAAATGATTAAACATGCACACTAATAGGGAATGTGAGCTGTAAGACGGTTGTGACTCACAACTCACAACTGTCTCGCAACTTGTGAGACAGGTTAGTTTCACCCGAATGATGATGTGTTGTTGCAATAGTAATCCTGGTGACAATATAGCATGGATAACAACAGTATATTAATGATTTGGCCAGTCCTGGACCCAGATTTTAAAACAGGAGTTAATGATGATGGATTCAAAGAATGGAGTACCGAATGCATCACTGCACTCCGCACACCTAAGGCAAAACAATTTAAAGCTTTGAAGACCTGAAGAAGGAATTTGGAATCGAAAATGAAGACTTCCTCAGATGGATGCTGCCCCTTGGGGCTGCATAACCATAGGTATATAAGTTATTTTTTTTTTAATATGAACACTTGTGTAACCCAGCACACACACACACACACACACACACACACACTTTAACATTAGTTGACCCTGAATGTTTAAAAAAGCAGAGTTATCTGAAAGTACAAAGACATCATGATCCTGCATCACGCGTGCTCATTTCGTCTTATCTTTCTGTAGTTCACCGGCCACAGATTCACACACTTCTGCTTGTATGGTGTGAGCACAATGTATAACACCTGCAGTCCACCATCATCCCCATGCATTCCTCACAGGAAACACTGAAGGCCCGCAGCCTCACGCCAGCTTCAGATGAACTACAACAAAGAAGATGAAAGATGGATGTATGGACATTTGTGCAGTGGCACATAGTTGGTATTGTGTCCTTCATGAAGGGGCTTCTGCACTGGATGGAAACAGTTTGGAAGGACGTGCTCTGTCTCATCTGTCTCATCTGTCTTATGTCTGTCTTCACTCTGGACATGTCGAAGTTGCTTACAGCATGTTTACAGAGAATCTATGTCAGATAACAATCTTTCAGGCAGCAGGAGGTGTTGTTGGAGTGACTGGCATGTGGCCGTGCGTTCAGCGTCACGCTCTCAGGGCGCTTCTCCGTCACTGGCAGTGAACAGGCAGGGATGTGGCTGAACAGCAAGTTGCAGGTCACATCTGCGTGCAGCTCCGTGTGAAAGCAACAGTTGGTGTCATGGATATGAGAAAAGCCCCGAAACTGTCTGAGAGCCCGAAGGCGGTATGAGCTCTGTTCCCCGGGGTCTTACCTTCTGCTGCCTGCGGGCCATGTCGGTGGGCTGCTTGGCGTTGAACGGGTAAGCGATGCAGCGCATCACGAATACATAAAGCTGCAGTCTCTTCTTCCTCTCCTCTTCCTCCCTCTGCATCTTTTCCAGGTCCTCCTTCTCCTTGTCGCTCCCCGCCGACGGGCTGGGGCTGGAGGGTAGACCTCCACTGCTGCTGCCTCTTCTGTTGCCGCTGCTCCCGCGGCCCCGGGGCTGCAGCCCCGCGACGCCGCCGCCGCCGCCGCCGCCGCCGCCGCCGCCGTCGCCTCCGCCTCCGTGGCCGGCGGCAGCTCGGCCCGGGGAGAGCCGGGCTCCGCTCGCTCCGCTCTTTGGAGCCGCCGCCTCTTTGCGCTCCACCTCCAGGATCTCATCTCCTTCCTCCTCGCTGGAAGACGGATCCAACATGCTGCCGGAAAGACCGAGAATGAAGAAAAAACTGACAAAGTGGAATAAAACGAGAGAAAAACCAGTGAGCGTCAACCGGTGGTAAGATCTGGGGGGAGGGGGGGTGATCCAGAGAGAGGGATGGGGGAGGATCCGGGGGACGGACGACAGGACAGGGAGGAGGAAGCTGTTGCTTCTGCAGCAATATGAAAGAAAAGCTGGATTCAGTCAATCCGAACAGGAAATGAGTGGTGGCGAGAACAAGGGAGGGGCGTGGAGAAGAGCGGAGGAGGAAGAGAGGCTCCAGAGGAGAGGAGGAGGAGCTGCAGGCTCGGAGCTGACCGTGGTGCTGAAAGTTGCACCCACTAGGCTGTGACAGTAATTTGCTTTTTGATCAGACCAGGAAGAGGAGGAGGAGAAGGACCGGCTCATAGAAGAAAATAAGAAGGGCGTGGAATACGATGAGGTTGAGAAGGAGTGGCTCATACAAACGGAGAAGAAAGAAGAAGAGGAGAAAGAGAAGGAGAATAAGGATGACAAGTAAGAAGAAAGGAGAAGGTTCCACTTCTTGAATATGCACAGCTGCAGTTTGAGACGTTTGAAAATGATGTTTGGCCAGCAGGTTTGAATCCCTGAGCTTACGGGTCTCATATGTGGGTCCCTGAGCATGACCCCTGACTCCACCAGAGTGTGTAGCTGAAGTTAACTATGAAGAAGATGGGTTGAATACAGGGGAGACGGGATCTGTAATGTCTGCTGGCTTTCTGTCTGTCACTGACTGTAGGCAGTAAGGTGTTCTCAACGGATTGAAATCACACTGCTGTGTGAGCTCAGTAGACAAGAAGAGCAACCAGGATGTCAATAAACAACAGAAGAAAGACAGATACAAATTAGATGTATATATAAGCAAATAAAAACACAACGTATGAATAATAAAACAGAAGAAACACACAATAAATGAAATAAAGCTACAACTAGAAGAAAGAAAGATAAATAGAACAAATAGAAGTCACACCAAGGACAGACAGATACAAATAGTTGAGAGAAATGTGGCAAACGGAAGCTGCAATGAGGAAAAAAGTTACAATACGATTGACAACACAATAAATACTAAAAAAAGACAGAAGAAAGTGTCACGTGTGCAGGAGGGAGGACCCACGCGCAGGCAGTCAGAGAGAGTTGAGCTGGTTTATTGTCCAGAAAAGCAGGGTAACAGGAAATAAGCTGAGGTGCGGGCAGGGACACGGACAACACACACAACGAACCGGCAAGGACAAGTGAGGGACACAGGCTTTAAATCAGGTGGACACAGGTGAGGCACATTAGGGCGCTAACGAGGAAGGAGACCAGGCAGGAGAACATGAGGAACAGACAAGCAGGAGAGACAGGACATGTAAAAATGGGGAAAACAAAACCAAAACCAGTCCAGAGCGCCCCCACAAGGCTGGAGGGGCACGGGGCGTGACAGAAAGGACCAATATTTCCCATTCCTACATAGTTTTGATTGTTGCAGTGAAAGCTGTGGAAGTTCAGTTTCATTCAGAGCATCTCAGAGATGTCACATGTTCACAGATGTTTCTGTGTTTTGTGAAGAGTCATTCTAACAGGAAGTGCTATTTATCTCATGTGGACAAAAGTTCTGTTTGTTTTGTTTTTTTTAGGTGACTTTGCAGGTAACAAGTATAATCATAAGAAATTGCTGTTATGTGAGACATGGAATCTGGTTCAGGCTGTCTGACTCAAACTGGTGAAAGACCCTTTGCTTTATGTCTTTGCCTAACAGGCAGAGGAATGTGCTGATAACATCAACTTTGAAATTAGCTTGCAAAACATTTCACCCCTTGAGCCACAGTTCCGTTACTGTGATATTCGCACATCATGTTTGGCGTCTCTGCGAGGAGCTCATGACTTTCTGCAGGTTGCACAGAGGGGGGCTTTAAGTTGTTGTTGCTCAACCATTATCAGTTGAAATAGTTGAAAACCAGTGAAACATCCACATCTGAGTGGCTTGGAAAATTGGCAGCTATCAAAAGATTCATGTTATTGTCATCATGTCATGTGCTGCTTTTCCATGGTGTCACAGTGATGCATTAATTATTCTTCGATTTATTTCTCCGCAGTGCAAATGATGGAATCACTTCCTCATGTTGTTTCATCTGCTGTGGCATTTCAAATCTATTTTGACAGATGTTTCTGAATTTTTTACTTGGTAAAACCTGTAAAGAGTAAAGCCAAGAGAATGTTGATGGGTCAAAGGAACCAATCACAGGTCAGGATGTAAAACAACAACAACAACAATAACAATAATAATACAAGTGTTTTCATCTTAAGAAAATCTGAGGTGGTGAGTGAGCTAGTTTCGACCAAATGAAGTTGAAAAAATATACTGCCAGTAGGGTAAGAATTGAGGGGAGGGATGGTTATGTTCACCTGTGTGTGATTAGTGATTCCCCCTCTCTCTCTCTCAGGGCCGAGAGGCATAAAACCAGCTGCTCTGGCAGAGAGAGGGAGGAGATGACTGCAGCGATGCCGTGCAGCGAAGGCAGGTGTCAGGATAGCTGCTGTGACTGGGTGAGCTGGAGAATGCCCGAAAGAGGGCCTCCAGCCGCTTCTATCAGAGATGATAAGCCATAATACTGAAGAGACGCCAAGCCACGCGTGTGTGTTCTGCATTTTGGGATCAGTGGGATCAGTAGCAGCCTACTGCTGGAGGAGAGCATGGGCCACAAGGTAAAACCAATTCTGAAAGATAAGAAGCTGCAATACCATTAAGACATGTAAAAACCATTAAAAGAACCTTAAAATCCATTCTGAAGCACACATGGACCCAATTTAGTGTTTGTAAAACCGGTGTGAAATGAATCTGCCTTCTTGTCTTCATCAGGACACATAGGATAGAACTAGGGGTGTAACGGTACACAAAAGCCACGGTACGGTACGTACCTCGGTGTAAGGGTCACGGTTCGGTACGTTTTTCGGTACAGTGGGGAAAAAGTAAAAAAAGCTCACAAATGTACCAGAACATTTTTCCCAAGCTTTCCCATGCAACACATTATTGGCCCAGTTTACATGGTGTTTTTTCAATCCGATCGTAAACAATAGTATTAAACGCGAGTGTATTCATGTACAGCATACAAAGCATCCACGATGAATCCTCGTTTACAAGGACCCTGTGACATGCGCACAAAGTCTCACGAGGAACTTGCAGGTCTTCCTCTCTGCAGCAGCAGTCCTCAGCGCCAAGCAGAGAGTTTTTATCTGCTGATATCTGCTCAAATAATGTCCCAAAATCTCCATGATACGCTGCTGAAGGAGCGGCTGCTCCCCTGACCGCAGCACCGCCGTGCGGAGCAGCACGTCTCGGTGTGAGCTCTGCGCCGCATGCCGATGTTTCGAATTAACTGGTGCCCGTGTTAACTTGTGACCAATAATGACTGAAACATCTAGTCGTTCTGGCGAACGTCGGTTATCGACAGTTACAGTGAGTGTATACGTTGCTGTAATCAGAAGGTGTTTACACAGACCTCCGCCGTCATTCGTTAACACGGGAACCAGTTAATCCATAACACCAGCCGGCGATCGCTCCTATTCTGCTATGGAGCTCTTTATACAACTCGCTGTTGCGCGATTTGGTTCCATCTCGCCTCTCCAATGTTTTTTATGTCGGGGTTTTGTATTAAAAAAGTGTTTTTCCACCACCGTGGCGTTCTCTGCTGGTTTTTTGACTGTGCTGCTTCCCACTTACTGTCACATCACACATCACTCCGTATGAGGGAACGCACGCGGAACAAATACTCCCCCGTTTAATCCGCTCCGCCACACACTGCAGCTCTCATTCCGCTTGTACTTTCTTCTTTGATTGTTCATGTTTGGACCTGCTTGTTCTACTTCTTCTTCTGTGATAATGGTGGTTGCCGGCAGCTTTTAGGCTCATTACCGCCATCTAAGGTTGGAATTTTTTTTTTTTTACTCACTGGTGTATTCGTTGTGTGATTGTGTGTGCCGAACCGTGACCTACCTTTTTGACATGGTCTGTCAACAAATTATAGTGCAAACAGTAAAAGTGTAAATCAATCAATTTCAATCAATCAATGTATTTTTGTATAGCCCAGTATCACAACAACAGCTGCCTCAGAGGCTTCAATATGTTACATTGGTTGGTAAAAATAAAAACAGTGAGTAAGCATAATATTAATATGTCAAATTCACAGTAACGAGACAAAACGAAGCAACCACCACCTTAGACCCTCACATCCGGCAAGAAAAAACTCCAAAAACCCAGTGGGAAAAGAAGAGATCTTGGGGAGAACCACAGTATGGAGGGATCCCTCTCCCAGGGACAGACAGCTTTGGCAACAGCTAGCATGAGTAAAGTGAATATTGTCCAGTCTCTTGCATCAATCTCCCACATACACTAAGGTCTAACTTACAATTCACAAATTGTCATTACAACTTGAGCACAGCTGAGAAGATCACCGGCTGCCCCCTTCCATCTCTGGAGGAACTCTACAGTTCTCACTGCCTCAGAAGAGCACAAAACATAATCAAGGACAAAACCCACCCTTTTTGAACTGCTGCCCTCAGTCAGACGCTTTGGAACATTAAAAACCAGAACAAAGAGACTAAAAACAGCTTCTATGCAAGAGCCATCATTATGCTGAACACGTCCTGATGCTGCTGTACCGTCTATGGAAATCCTTGCAATGTTGAGTTGGTCGCTGTCTGACTAACGTAAATACTTTATTAGGGACCGAGCCCAGAGGGCATGGTGGCCACAGGCCACCATGCCTGGAGGGCAAGGTCTCTATTGTTTTTCGTTCGTTTCTTAGATATTATTACGCAGCTATTATTATGACAGCAGCTGTCAATCAAACTCTGACACTCAGTGCCTTCATTCAGTGACTCTCAAAAGCAGATGGCAAAGCTAACTACTCCTTGTTAGTGGACGGGAGATGCTAACTACTCCATGTTAGTGGATGGGAGATGCTAACAACTCCATGTTAGTGGATGGGAGTGTCACGCCCCGACTCAACAGACAGGCGCGAGAAAATCTCAGGTTCGTCTGGACGCAGATCTTTATTGTGGAAAACAGCATTCACAGGACAGATGCACAGGAAGAGCTCCTCACGGAGATCTCTCCCTCACCTGCCTCTCCAGCTCCAAGCTCTGGAGAGGACTCTCGCACCTGCAGCCACGCCTCCCTCTTTATGGTTTCCCCCACAGGTGCTCCAATTAATCCCCACTCTCTCAGAAAGTAAACTAATAAACCATTCCCCTTTTACATACCATAACTTAATGACTATTGGAAAAAAGATGCAATGATGGGAAAACGTTTTAACGGAATAAGAGTGAAGATGATGATTAAATTGATTGGCCAATCCCAAATATAATAAGCTATGGTAACCTATACACAAACCTAATTCTTCACAAAACAAACTAAACATACTCCCAGCTACCCCACAACTAAAGTGTGTCTATGGATGAGGGCGAGTTACGCAGCCAGGACGGCCGGCCCATTAAATCCTGCCTTCACATTTTACCCACCCCATCAGTTATCTCGGAGCCTGGGTGACGAGATAAATAATCAGCCACCACATTGGATGATCCTGACCTGTGCCTGATCGTGAACCTGTAAGGCTGAAGGGCCAGGTACCATCGGGTGATGCGATCATTCGCATCTTTCATCTGCAGCAACCACCTCAGAGCCCTGTGGTCAGTCTCCACTGTAAACTGACGTCCGAGAAGGTAATATCGCAGGCTCTCCAAAGCCCACTTCAGAGCCAGGCACTCCTTCTCAATAACTGAATAACGCATTTCATGGGGTTTTAGCTTGCGGCTGATGAACAGAACTGGCTTCTCTTGTCCTGACTCTCCCTGTGCCAATACCGCTCCAAGCCCCACCTGAGAAGCATCAGTCTGAACAACAAAATCCTTTGAAAAGTCTGGGTTTGACAACACTGGATGACTGCATATCACATTCTTAAGCCTGTGGAATGCCACCTCACACTCCTTGGTCCACCGGAAGGGTTTCTGATCTTTTGTTCTGGTCAGTTCAGTCAAAGGATAGGCAATGTCCGCAAAATCTGGCACGAACCGACGATACCAGCCAATGAGGCCCAGAAAAGACCTCACTGCCTTCCGTGCACGAGGGACTGGACAGTTCTGAACTGCTGCCACCTTGTCCACCTGTGGTCGTAAACCATCAGGACCAATGGTGTAGCCAAGATACTGGATCTCCTTGTGAGCAACTGCACATTTAGAACCATTAACTGTTAGTCCGGCTTGTTGAATCCGATCCAGAACAGTCTCAAGGTGTTTCAGGTGCTGCTCCCACGAGCAGCTATAAATAACCACATCATCCAGGTATGCTGCTGCAAACTCCTCACAGCCCCGCAACACCTTGTCCATCATTCTCTGGAATGTTGCTGGTGCCCCCTGCAGGCCGAATGGCATCGTTGTAAACTCAAAGAGTCCAAAGGGGGTCCTGAAAGCAGTCAGCAGTCTTGCTTCTTTGGCTAACGGCACCTGCCAGTAACCTTTGCTGAGGTCCAATGTAGACAGGAATCTGGCAGGACCAAGGCGGTCCAAGAGGTCATCAATGCGCGGAAGGGGGTAACAGTCAAAGCGGGAAACACTGTTCACTTTCCTAAAGTCCACACAGGGGCGCATCTCGCCGTTTTTCTTTGGTACAAGCACCAAGGGACTGCTCCAAGCACTCTCTGAGGGCACTATCACCCCCAATCGCAACATAGCATCAACCTCTTCTTTTAATGTGCTCAACAAACGCTCTGGAATACGATACATGTGTTGCCGGATTGGTGTGAAGTCCTGCAGATGTATGTTATGCTCCACCACCGAAGTCAGTCCTGGTTTCTTGGTGAACAATGCAGGCCTATTCAGCACCTGCTCGACCTCCGCTCTCCTCCCCTCCGACAGATGATCCAGGCTTGGCTTAGGATTGCACGTTTCACTTGATCATAATCGTGCACTGAGTTAATATCCATGGCAACATATGCTTCTCTGGCCTTCCCAGTGAGCAAACTGACCAGGCCACTCGGTTCTCGGCCAGCCGCACGTCATAGCCAGTCTCTCAAAAGTGGCCAAATAGACCTCAATTTCATCTGCTTCAGTCAGCTTTGGTAAAGACAGGTCAGGTCGAAACATCACCGGAGCTCCCGCTAGAGGTACCCGATTGGTGGAAAGAGCCGAGCCCTCCTCCATGATTGGTGCAGGAGTCGGGCCTCCGCCGACAGCTCCTCCCACTGCACCACGCTGATCCTCACTCGGCACAGCTGTGCTGTCTCTTTGTTCCATCAAAGTCTTTTCCAAAACTTGTAAACGAGCCTCCCGTCTCTCCTCCCGTTGCTCACTCTGTCTGATCGATCGTTTCAGAAGTTCAGCCAGCTCCAACATCATGAGATTCGGGTCGGGCTGTGGGTCGGGCTGTGGGTCGATCAGCTCGGCTGCCACTGCGCGTTTCGGCTTGTTTCTCCGCGGCGTCTCCAACCCGCTCCACAATATCTCCTGTGCGGGCTCACCTCGCTCCACCGCCACTCTCACCGCCCTACGCGTTTTTGCTCCCGGATCCGTCATTTCCAGCAATTCCTCCTCCTTGGGCTCCATGGTGTCCGTGCGTTTTGCTGTTGCGCACCGCTGCTCCCAAAACCACTGCCACCACTTGTCACGCCCCGACTCAACAGACAGGCGCGAGAAAATCTCAGGTTCGTCTGGACGCAGATCTTTATTGTGGAAAACAGCATTCACAGGACAGATGCACAGGAAGAGCTCCTCACGGAGATCTCTCCCTCACCTGCCTCTCCAGCTCCAAGCTCTGGAGAGGACTCTCGCACCTGCAGCCACGCCTCCCTCTTTATGGTTTCCCCCACAGGTGCTCCAATTAATCCCCACTCTCTCAGAAAGTAAACTAATAAACCATTCCCCTTTTACATACCATAACTTAATGACTATTGGAAAAAAGATGCAATGATGGGAAAACGTTTTAACGGAATAAGAGTGAAGATGATGATTAAATTGATTGGCCAATCCCAAATATAATAAGCTATGGTAACCTATACACAAACGTAATTCTTCACAAAACAAACTAAACATACTCCCAGCTACCCCACAACTAAAGTGTGTCTATGGATGAGGGCGAGTTACGCACCCAGGACGGCCAGCCCATTAAATCCTGCCTTCACAGGGAGATGCTAACAACTCCATGTTAGTAGATGACGAATGCTAACAGCTCCATGTTAGTGGAAGGGATATGCTAACAGCTCCGTGTTAATGGATGACAGATGCGAGGACCTTCATGTTAGTGGATTTTGACATGCAAACAGCTCCATATTAGTGGATGAGACATGCTAACTACTCCATGTTAGTGGATGGGAGATGCTAACTACTCCATGTTAGTGGATGGGAGATGCTAACAACTCCATGTTAGTGGATGGGAGATGCTAACAGCTCCATGTTAGTGGAAGGGATATGCTAACAGCTCCGTGTTAATGGATGACAGATGCGAGAACCTTCATGTTAGTGGATTTTGACATGCTAACAGCTCCATATTAGTGGATGAGACATGCTAACTACTCCATGTTAGTGGATGGGAGATGCTAACTACTCCATGTTAGTGGATGGGAGATGCTAACAACTCCATGGTAGTGGATGGGAGTTGCTAACAACTCCATGTTAGTGGGTGACAGATGCTAACAGCTACATGTTAGTGGATGGGACATGCTAACAACTCCACGTTAGTGGATAGGACTTGCTAACAGCTACATGTGAGTGGATAGCACATGCTAAAAACTCCATGTTAGAGGATGACAGATGCTAACCGTTACATTTTTAAAACAACTGGTGCACCTTCTGGGGAAAGCCTGGGCTCATCCGCAGGGACGGCATCCACCCAACTTTGGATGGTGCAGCCCTTTTAGCTCACAATATGGCTGATCGGCTTCGTACCCTAAATTGACAATCCAGCTATGAGCCCCGGGCGCAGAGCAGTCGTGTAGAACGCTCCTCTGTTGATCTTGTTGATCCTGTCACTAATCCTGCTCCCGGATTTTTACAAGTCAAGCATGGAGGTTTACCTAGGCTAACAGAGGCTGTGTCTGTCCATATTGCTCAAAGCATTAGAAAAAAGTCAGTGGGTAAAAAGCTTAACACCTGTACGAGACAGAATAACTCTTCCAGTAGGAAATACATAAAATGTGGTCTACTAAACATTAGAGCAATCTCCACTAAATCTCTGTTAGTTAATGACCTTATCGGTGACAATAACATTGATCTCCTTGCTCTAACAGAAACTTGGCTTCAGCAAGATGACTATGTGAGGCTCAATGAATGTACCCCTCCAACCTATGTTAATTTCCAGAAAGCGAGATCAACAGGTCGAGGTGGAGGTGTGGCAGTGATATCGCACTCCAGTTTTCTTCTTAAACCCAAAACTAATGTTAAATTCAACTCTTTTGAAAGCTTAATACTAACGCTTACTTGTCCAAATTGGAAGAATCAAAAAGCTGTGCTATTAATTATTGTGTATCGACCTCCTGGTCCTTACTCTGACTTTTTAACTGAGTTCTCAGAGTTTTTAAGCAATATAGTATTGGCTCATAACAAGATCCTTATAATAGGTGACTTTAACAACCATGTGGATGATTCTGGTGACAGTTTGAGTAATGCGTTTATTGCAGTATTAGATAGTATCGGTTTCACTCAAAATGTTGATGAATCCACTCATAGTCACAAGCACACCCTGGATCTGGTCTTAACATATGGGATAGAGGTTAGTGACCTAAATGTTCTCCCTCAGAACCCCATACTCGCAGACCCTTGTTTAATTACTTTTCAGGTTTTGATTGAAGACGACTCTGCTCAAAAAGATCAAATTCAGCTGATACGGACATTATCTGAAAAATCTGTGGCTCGGTACAAAGAATTGATCCAGCCTGCATTTGCTGCATTACCTTGTGAACTCACAGAAATGAGCTTATTGACCAGTGGTGATAATAGTGATCAGTTTGTTGACAGTGCTATGCACTCACTAAAATCTGCCCTTGACGTAGTGGCTCCGTTGCAGCTGAAAACCAATCGACCCAGGTGCGTTGCTCCATGGTTTAATTCTGAAACCCGTGTTCTCAAACAAAAAACTCGGCAATTAGAAAGACTGTGGCGTAAATCTAAATCGGAACAATCTCTGAAGGCCTGGAAATGTAGCTTGCTAAGCTATGAACAAACTCTTTTTAAAGCCAAGACATTATATTACTCTTGTTTAATAGAAATAAACATAAATAACCCTCGGTTTCTGTTCAACACTGTAGCCAGACTGACAAGCAGTCATACTGTAGTGGAACCAATAATCCCAGAATCTTTAAACTGCCATGACTTTCTTAAATTCTGTAATGATAAAATCATAACCATCAGAGGTAACATCAATGAAGCACTTTCCTCAGATCAAGCTCAGGGAAACCAGCTACTGCCTCCACCTGAAATACCTGAAATACTAGATAGTTTCTCACCAGTAAATGGGGCTGAGATTACTTCGATTGTAATGTCTTCTAAAACTTCGACCTGTCTCCTAGATCCAATTCCAACTAAGCTTTTCAAAGATATTCTTCCAGTTATTTTAAATACGATCTTAACTATAATAAATACATCTCCAGAAATTGGCTATGTGCCACAGTCATTTAAATCCGCAGTAACCAAACCACTGCTGAAAAAACCTACTCTTGATCCTGATATTCTAGCCAACTGCAGACCATAGGTGAAAGTAAGCCGGAACGCACCGCAACACCGTGCCGGTAAGAAATATACTGGCCTCTTCTACAGGAACGCCCCGGAACGCATCTGAAAAGCAACTTTCGCTCATGCATACAAAGCGAGCCCTTTCTTTTTTCAAGCAAATTTTTCCCGAAATAAGTGTAAAATTGATGAATACATAAAACTCATTTCCAGACTACATCTTCTGTGACGTGTTGAACAAGGTTAATGCGCCTGGCGAGCACTGGAGCACTCGCTTACCGTGACAGGTTGCAGCTTGTAGCGGCAGTCACTCGCTGTAGCGTAACGTTAATCCAGTGTCCACTGTTGTGTGTTTTTTGCAGACAACAGGGTCGTCATTTTTGCAAAATAAACAAAACATAAATCCACAAGTAATAAATTGTGAGGGTTCACGCGTTATATATATATATATATATATATATATATATAAATTGTGGCGGCGGCAGGCGCCGCTGGGGGCCGCCATACTGTTTGGTGCCGCAAAGCATCATGGGAGGGGATTGTTCGGGCCATTTCAAGATGTATTTTGTGTTAAAATGTGTTAAAATGTACTTCGTTTTGTTATAGCTGTGTTAAGTTATTGTTTTTCTATGTGTTGATGCCTTTTTTCCGGTCTTTTTATGTTAAGTTTCATTTCCGTTATGTTGGACCAACAGTGAGAAGGGTCGGTGTGAGAGTGAGGTGGCCTCTGTGCCGGCAATGTTTGGTGTGAGCGACATGCGCCCAGTATACATTAGCTGTAACAACAATAAAAGCTTTGGTTGAGCTGAGGGGCAGCAGTCCTTGTTGATCGTTGGCTCCGTCGTGAAGAGGTTACCGCCGCTGTCACAACATGTGTTACATTCAAAGTAACATTCAAACAATTAAAAAAACATTATGCTTTCAAGGATGTCAAAAATGAGCAGGCTTTATCTATATCTGTCTTGTACGATGCTCGCACACTTTGCGTACAAACTAAAACATTTTTTTGCACAGTTCCTGCAAGAATATTACCTTACTTTCACCCCTGCTGCAGACCAATATCAAATCTGCCTTTTATTTCAAAAGTCCTGGAAAAAGTCGTGGTTAAACAGCTTTGCCGCCACCTACAGGACAATAGTTTATTTGAGAAATTTCAGTCAGAACAAAGAGCTTATCACAGCACTGAGACTGCGTTAGTTAAAGTCACTAATGACTTGCTATTGGCGGCTGACGCAGGTCTAGTCTCAATCCTGGTTCTCCTAGACCTCAGTGCAGCTTTTGATACAATTGACCACAATATTCTCCTGCAGAGGTTAGAATGTGAGGTTGGCATCAGAGGAAAAGCCCTCTGCTGGTTCAAATCCTATTTATCTAATACGTACCGATTTGTTCACGTTAACCAACAGTCCTCACCGTGCTCCCAGGTCAGTTATGGGGTTCCTCAAGGGTCCGTGCTCGGGCCACTTTTATTTCTGTTATATATGCTTCCTTTAGGGAACATAATTAGAAGCCACGATATCAATTTTCATTGTTCTGCAGATGACACACAATTGTATTTATCTATGAAACCTGATCAAACTAATCAAATAGACAGACTCAGTGACTGTATCAGAGAAATTAAATCCTGGATGACTACGAACTATCTCCGTCTTAATCCTGGCAAAACAGAGGTCATTATACTCGGCCCCCATAAACTGAGCGAGTGTCTATCTGAACAGATTATCACCTTAGATAATGTCAGTGTATCCTCCTCCTCTACTGTCAGGAACCTCGGGGTCTTATTTGATCAGGATATCTCCTTTAAAGCACACATCAACCTGGCTTGCAGAACAGCATATTTCCACTTGCGCAACATAGCTAAACTAAGAAACATTCTACCGAGAAGCGATGCAGAAAAACTCATCCATGCATTTGTTTCCACTAGACTGCACTACTGCAACTCCCTTCTTGCAGCCTGCCCAAAAAGTGCATTAAAAAACTTCCAGTTGGTTCAAAATGCGGCCGCCAGATTATTAACCGGAACTAGAAGACGTGAACACATTACTCCCGTTCTAAAATCTCTTCACTGGCTTCCTGTCGAGTTGAGAGTGAGATTTAAAATCCTTCTCCTCACTTACAACATCCTAAATGGGATGGCTCCGACCTATCTCCAAGATGCTTTAACGCCTTATCAACCAATCAGAGCACTTCGCTCTCAAAATGCAGGGTTACTGGTGACTCCCAGAGTCTCTAAATGGACACAAGGTGGAAGAGCCTTTAGCTATCAGGCAGCGTTTTTATGGAACCAGCTTCCAAGTGGTGTCAAAGAGGCAGACACAGTCTCCACATTTAAGGTTAGGCTCAAGACGTTTCTCTTCGATGCAGCCTATGATCAGGTCAGCTATGGACTCTAAACTAAACTAAACTAAACTAAACTAAACTAAACTATCTAAACTATACTAACTAAATACTAGTTTAAATACTAAACTATTCACAAAGCTGCCCTCGGAGCCAGAATGCTGTGGGAAGTACGGTGCACTGAGCCCTATCCTCTAATGTCTGAATGTTATTCCCTTTCGTCCGTTCGTTGCTTTTCACCTGCTGTCCCCCCCTTCGAGGGGGAGTCTTCTCCAGTTTCAGTTGCTGACTCCACTATCACGAGGGCCTCCGAACAAGCTCCGTCCGGACCGGGAGGACACTCCTGTCGGTACTGCCCACGGACTGGTTTCAGTTCTACCTCCGTGATCCGTAGTTCCTGTGCTGAACCGTCCAACGGACTGTCCTCAACATAGTCCTAGGCTTTACTTCTTATTGTCTCATGCTAGCTGTTGCCAAAGCTGTCCGTCCCTGGGAGAGGGATCCCTCCATACTGTGGTTCTCCCCAAGATTTCTTCTTTTCCCACTGGGTTTTTGGAGTTTTTTCTTGCCGGATGTGAGGGTCTAAGGTGGTGGTTGCTTCGTTTTGTCTCGTTACTGTGAATTTGACATATTAATATTACACTTATTCACTGTTTTTATTTTTACCAATCAATGTAACATCTTGAAGCCCTCTGAGGCAACTGTTGTTGTGATACTGGGCTATACAAAAATAAATTGATTGATTGATTGATTGGTTAGTGGATGACACATGCTAACAGCTCCATGTTAGAAGATGGGACATGCTAATAACTTCATGTTAGTGGATGGGAGATGCTAACTGCTCCATGTTAGTGGATGGGAGATGCTAACAACTTCATGGTAGTGGATGGGAGATGCTAACAACTTCATGTTAGCAGATGATAAAGATAGATAGATAGATGCATAAAAACTTTATTAATCTCCCAAGGGAGAAATTCCGGTGTCCAGCAGCACACAGATCATTCACATGCAAATAAATAACAACAGTACAATAAATACAAGTGCTCGGATTGTACTTAGTTTGGCTCAGGCACATCTGTTATACAGCCTGATTGCTGAGGGGATGAACGACCTCTTGAAGCGCTCAGTTCTGCAGCGCAATGACAGCAGCATGTCACTCCGCTCACTTTTTTGAGCTGCAACTGTGTCGTGCAGTGGATGTTTGGAGTTCCTCAAGATACTCTGCATTAGAGCCCCCATCCTCCTCTCCAGGACTGCTCCAGCAGAGTCCACCTTCCTCCCCATCACAGACACACACTTCCTGATCAGTCTGTCCAGCCGATTGCTGTCTCTTTTTGTCATACTGCCGCCCCAACAGACAACCCCAAAGAAAACAGCACTTGCAACAACAGACTGGTAGAAAATGTACAGCATGTCACCACACACGTCAAAGGATTTAAGTCTCCTCAGGAAAAATAGCCTGCTCTGTCCTTTCTTATACAGGGCCTGGGCTGCTCTGACCAGTCCAGTTTGTGGTCAAGGTGCACACCCAAGTATTTGTAGGTGTGAACAACCTCAATACTCTCTCCGTTGATGATGACAGGTTGATGAGAGGCTTCCTGCCAAAGTCAATGATCATCTCCTTCGTCTTTGAGGTGTTCAGAATAAGACCATTGTCCCTGCTCCAGGTGGTGAATCCCGCGATGAGCTCCCTGTACTCTTTTTCATCCCTACCCTTCACACATGCCACAATTGCAGTGTCATCTGAATACTTCTGCACATGACACGCAGCAGATCTGTGAGTAAAGTCAGCAGTGTACAGTGTGAAGAGAAAGGGGGATAGTACAGTCCCCTGCGGTGCACCAGTGTTGCTCATCAGGGTCCCAGATACACCCCCCCCGAGCCGGACGTATTGTGACCTCAGAGTCAGGTAGTTGTGGATCCAGCGAACAAAGAGAGGATCCACTCCCATCCTCTCAAGCTTCCCCTTCAGTAGTTGAGGCTGGATGGTATCAAAGGCGCTTGTAAAGTCGAAAAACATCAACCTCACATAGCCTCCAGCTCCCTCCAGAAAGGAGAGCGCCCGATGGACCATAAACAAGACCGCATCGTCCACTCCCATGCTGTCCTGATAGGCGAACTGAAGGGGGTCCAGCCCCCCCTCCACTTGAGGTTTGAGCAGCCGGAGCAGCAGCCTCTCAAAAGTCTTCATCACCACGGATGTTAGGGCCACTGGTCTGTAGTCCTTCATCCCTGCAGGCCTTGCCACCTTGGGCACTGGGACAAGGCATGAGGTCTTCCACAATGCAGGGACACGTCCAGTGTGAAGACTCCGATTGAAGATGGTTCGGAGAGGCACAGCCAACTCTGACGCACACCCCCTCAGCAGCTGTGGTGATATCCCATCAGGCCCTGCAGCTTTCCGTCCATGGAGCCTCCTCAGCTCCACACACACCTCCTCCACAGTGAAGGCCGGCGCGTCAGCAGAGGTGGAGCAGCCGCTGGGTGGAGGAGAGGAGCAGGTCACAGCAGCAGAGGTGGAGCAGCCGCTGGGTGGAGGAGAGGAGCAGGTCACAGCAGCAGAGGTGGAGCAGCCGCTGGGTGGTGAGGAGGAGCAGGTCACAGCAGCAGAGGTGGAGCAGCCGCTGGATGGTGAGGAGGAGCAGGTCACAGCAGCAGAGGTGGAGCAGCCGCTGGGTGGTGAGGAGGAGCAGGTCACAGCAGCAGAGGTGGAGCAGCCGCTGGGTGGTGAGGAGGAGCAGGTAACAGCAGCAGAGGTGGAGCCGCTCCCAGGTGGAGAAGAGGAGCAGGTCACAGCAGCCGAGGTGGAGTGGCCGCCGGGTGGACATCCGTTAGTGTGTGCGTGCGTTTGTACAGAGTCAAACCGGTTGTAAAAAGGGTTTGAACTCGTCCGCCATGTCCACATCACCAGGAGCTACACATCCCTTCTCCTTGAAACCAGTAATGGTTCTCATGCCCTTCCAGACCTCTCGGGGGCTCTTATTCTGCAGCTTCCTCTCGAGTCCTGCTTTGTCCTCCCTCCTGGCCCGTCTCATGGCCCTCCTCAGGTTATATGAGGGATGCTAACAACTTCATGTTAGTAGATGAGGGATGCTAACTACTCAATGTTAGTTGATGGGAGATGCTAACTATTCCATGTTAGTGGATGGGAGATGCTAACAACTCCATGTTAGTAGATAAGGGATGCTAACAACTCCATGTTCGTGGATGGGAGATGCTAACTACTCAATGTTAGTGGATGGGATGCTAACTACTCCATGTTAGTGGATGGGAGATGCTAACACCTCCATGTTACTAGATGAGGGATGCTAACAAATTCATTTTAGTGGATGGGACAAGCTAACAACTCCACGTTAGTGGAGGACAGATGCTAATAGCTCCATGTTAGTGGTTGGCAAATGCTAACAGCTCCATGTTTGTGGATGACAGATGCTAACAGCTCCATGTTAGTGGATGGGAGATGGTAACTACTCCATGTTAGTGGATGGGAGATGGTAACTATTCCATGTTAGTGAATGGGAGATGCTAACAACTCTACGTTAGTAGATAGGAGATGCTAACAACTCCATGTTAGTGGATGAGAGATGCTAACAACTCCATGTTAGTGGATAGGAGATGGTAACTATTCCATGTAAGTGGATGGGAGATGCCAACAACTCCATGTTAGTGGATGGGAGATGCTAACTACTCCATGTTAGTACATGAGGGCTGCTAACAACTCCATGTTAGTAGATGAGTGATGCTAACAACTTCATGTTAGTAGAAGGGACATGCAAACAACGCCACGTTAGTGGATGACAGATGCTAATAGCTCCATGTTAGTGGATGGCAAATGCTATCAGCTCCATGTTTGTGGATGACAGATGCTAACAGCTCCATGTTAGTGGATGGGACATGCTTATAAATCCATGTTAGTGGATGGGAGATGGTAACTACTCAATGTTAGTGGATGGGAGATGCAAACAACTCTATGTTATTAGATGGGAGATGCTAACAACTCCATGTTAGTGGATGAGAGATGGTAACAACTCGATGTTAGTGGATAGGAGATGGTAACTATTCCATGTTAGTGGATGGGACATGCTAACAACTCCACGTAAGTGGATGGCAGATGCTAACAGTTCCATGTTAGTGGATGGGAAATGCTAACAACTCCATGTTAGTACATGAGGTATGCTAACAACTCCATGTTAGTGGAAGGGAGATGCTAACTACTCCATGTTAGTGGAAGGGAGATGCTAACAACTCCATGTTAGTAGATGTGGGATGCTAACAAGTCCATGTTAGCGGATGGGAAATCCTCCATGTTAGTGGATGGGAGATGATAACAACTCCAAGTTAGTGGATGGGAGATGGCAACGACTCCATGTTAGTAGATGAGGGATGCTAACAGGTCCATGTTAGTAGGTGGGACATGCTTATAACTCCATGTTAGTGAATGGGAGATGGTAACTACTCCGTGTTAGTGGATGGGAGATGGTAACTACTCCATGTTAGTGGATGGGAGATGCTAACAACTCCATGTTAGTAGATGAGATATGATAACAACTCCATGTTAGTGGATGGGAGAAGCTTACAGCTCCACATTAGTGGATGGGACATGCTAACAGCTCCATGTTAGTAGATTGGACATGCTAACAACTCCACATTAGTGGATGACAGATGCTAACAGGTCCATGTTAGTGGATGGCAAATGCTAACAGCTCCATGTTATTGGATGTGACATGCTAACAACTCCATGTTAGTGGATGGGACATGGTAACTATTCCATGTTAGTGGATGGGAGATGGTAACTACTCCATGTTTGTGGATGGGAGATGCTAAAAGCTCCATGTTAGTGGATTGCAGATGCTAACAGCTCCATGTTAGTGGGTGTGACATGCTAATAACTCCACGTTAGTGGATGGGAGATGCTAACAACTCCATGTTACTGGATGGGAGATGCTAACTACTCCATGTTAGTGGATGGGAGATGCTAACAACTCCATGTTACTGGATGGGAGATGCTAACTACTCCATGTTAGTGGATGGGAGATGCTAACATCTTCATGGTAGTGGATGGGAGATGCTAACAACTCCATGTTAGTAGTAGAGGGAAGCTAACAACTTCATGTTAGTGGGTGGGACATGCTAACTACTAAATGTTAGTGGATTGGAGAAGCAAACATCTCCATGTTAGTGAATGGGACATGCTAATAACTCCATGTTAGTGGACGGGAGATGCTAACTACTCCATGTTAGTGGACGGGAGATGCTAACTACTCCATGTTAGTGGACGAGAGATGCTAACAACTCCATGTTAGTAGATGAGGGATGCTAACAACTCCATGTGAATGGATGGGAGAAGCTAACATCTCCATGTTAGTGAATTGGACATGCTAATAACTCCATGTTAGTGGATGGGAGATGCTAACTGCTCCATGTTAGTGGATGGGAGATGCTAACAACTTCATGTTAGTAGATGAGGGATGCTAACAACTCCATGTTATTGGATGGGACATGCTAACAACTCCATGTTAGTGGATGACAGATGCTAACAGCTCCAAGTTGGTGGATGGGACATGCTAACAAACTCCATGTTAGTGGATGGCAGATGCTAACAGGTCCATGTTAGTGTATGGGACTTTATAACATCTTCATGTTAGTGGACGGGAGATGCTAACTACTCCATGTTACTGGATGAGGGGTGCTAACTACTCCATATTAGTCGATTGGAGAAGCTAACATCTCCATGTTAGTGGATGTGACCTGCTAATAACTCCATGTTAGTGGATGGGAGATGATAACAGCTCCATGTTAGTGGATGGGAGATGCTAATAACTGCATGTTAGTGGAGGGGAGATGCTAACAACTCCATGTTAGTAGATGAGGGATGCTAACAATTCCATGTTAGTAGATGAGGGATGCTAACAACTCCATTTTCGTGGATGGGCGATGCTAACTACTCAATGTTAGTGGATGGGATGCTAACTACTGCATGTTAGTGGATGGGAGATGCTTACACCTCCATGTTCGTGGATGGGAGATGCTAACTAGTCCATGTTAGTGGATGGGAGATGCTAACAACTCTATGTTAGTAGATTAGGGATGCCAACAGCTCCATGTTAGTAGATGAGGGATGCGAACAACTCCATGTGAGTTGGTGGGAGATGCTAACAACTCCATGTTAGTGAATGGGAGAAGCTAACATCTACAAGTTAGTGGATGACAGATGCTAACAGCTCCATGTTAGTGGATGGGAGATGCTAACATCTCCATGTTAGTGGATGGGAGATGCTAACTACTCCATTTTAGTGGAAGGGACATGCTAATACCTTCATGTTAGTGGAGGGGAGATGCGAACAACTCCATGTTAGTAGATGAGGGATGCTAACCACGTCATGTTAGTAGATGAGGGATGCTAACAACTCCATGTTAGTAGATGAGGGATGCTAACTACTTCATGTTAGTGGGTGGGACATGCTAACATTTCCATTTTAGTGGACGGGAGATGCTAACCACTCCATGTTAGTGGATTGGAGATGCTAAGAACTGCATGTTAGTACATGAGGGATGCTAACAACTCCATGTTAGTAGATGAGGGATGCTAACTACTTCATATTAGTGGGTGGGACATGCTAACTACTCCATGTTAGTGGATTGGAGAAGCTAACATCTCCATGTTAGTGAATGGGACATGCTAATAACGCCATGTAAGTGGACGTGAGATGCTAACAACTCCATGTTAGTTGATGAGGGATGTTCGTGGATGGGAGAAGCTAACATCTCCAACTTAGTGGATGACAGATGCTAACAGCTCCATGTTAGCGGATGGGAGATGCTAACAACTCCATGTTAGTAGATGAGTTACGCTAACAACTGCATTTTAGTGGGTGGGACATGCTAACTAGACCATGTTAGTGGATTGGAGAAGTTAACATCTCCGTGTTAGTTAATGGGACATACTAATAACTCCATGTTAGTGGACGGGAGATGCTAACTACTCCATGTTAGTGGATGGGAGATGCTAACAACTCCATGTTAGTAGATCAGGGATGCTACCAACTCCATGTTAGTGGATGGGAGAAGCTAACAGTTCCATGTTAGTGGATTGGACATGCTAACAACTTCACGTTAGTAGATGAGGGATGCTAACAACTCCATGTTAGTGGATGGGAGACACTAACATCTCCATGTGAGTGGATGGGAGATGCTAAAAGCTACAAGTTAGTGGATGGGAGATGCGAACTACTCCATGTTAGTGAATGGGAGATGCTAACAATTCCAAGTTAGTTAATGGGAGATCCTAACAACTCCATACTAGTTAATGGGAGATGCTAACTCCGCCATGTTAGTGGATGGGAGATGCTAACAACTCTATGTTAGTGGATGGGAGATGCTACCAATTCCATGTTAGTGGATGGGAGACGCTAACTACTCCATGTTAGTGGAATGGAGATGCTAACAATTCCATGTTAGTGGATTGGAGATGCTAACTACTCCATGTTATTGGATGGGAGATGCTAACTACTCCATGTTAGTGGATGGGAGATGCTAACAATTCCATGTTAGTGGATGGGAGATGCCAACACCTCCATGTTAGTGGATGACAGATGCTAACAGCTACATGTTATTGGATTGGAGATGCTAATAACTCCATGTTAGTGGGTGAGTGATGCTAACAACTACATGTTAGTGAATGGGAGATGCTAACAGCTCCATGTTAGTGGATGAGAGATGCTAACATCTACATGTTAGTAGATGACAGATGCTAACAGCTCCATGTTGGTGGATGGGACATGCTAACAACTCTGTTAGTGGATGACAGATACAGCTCCATTTTAGTGGACAGGACATGCTAACAACTACATGTTCATGGATGACAGATGCTAACACCTACATGTTAGTGGACGGGACATGTTAAAAAGTCTATGTTAGTGGATGACAGATACAGCTCCATTTTAGTGGACGGGACATGCTAACAACTCCATGTTAGTGGGTGACAGATGCTAACAACTCCCATGTTAGAGGATGGACATCTCAGTCACGGGCTGGCGGGGGGGCTTAGTCCCGACCAATGCTGCTTGCGGCTTTAATTTATTTATTTATTTGTTTATTTATTTATTTATTTATTTATTGTAGGAAATAAAGAAGACAAAATGAAATGTGTGTCATGTCATTTATTTGCTGTGGTGGCAATGATGGTGGTGATTTAAACTCCTAAGTGCTCTACATCTCCGGTGTTGTATAAAAAACTCCCTTTTGCGAAGAACCGCAGCGCAACACACAATATCTGCTGGGATGTGAGTGCGCAACTACGTTTGGTTATGTTGCAAAATATGGACGGAAAAGATTGTGAAATGTAGTGAATTGAGACCTGAAGCGGTACCGTTCAAAAAGATAACTTTCCGGAAATGCCAAAACATCTCTGCGCGGTCTGTAAATAATGTCCCGCCGAAGACTCAAATCACGCTGCAGTAATGCCGCTCCTTCATCTGCAGGATCGCTGATAAAAGGACATGAAATTTTGACAGCTACACAAAAACTCGCCAGCTGACTGAAAGAATGAGGAAATGGAACCGCGCGTGTGGCTGAAAGGGGGCAGAGCCAGAGAGAAACTTCAGGATTGACTCAGAAAAACCTGCTTCTGACCAGGTTAGAGTCACAGAGTGTGTTACTGCGGTAACTGACCAACAGTTTAAGTTACCTCTCCTGGTGGAACAGCTGTCTCTGGTTTGAGTTCTCTCCCTTTGCGTAATTGAAATCTCAGAGTTTCCCTCATTTCCGGGTTATTGAACACAGAGTTTTCTTAAAACCTGCTTGTTGAAATAGACCCCAGATGTGCGTCTCTTTCTCAACAGAACATCAACATTATTTACATAGAGTAAGGGCGCCCTCTATCGGCAACACTTAACAATTTGAGATAATGTGAGATAAAAATGTGAGATATGTGCAGTACCACACCCTGTGTGGATTAAATAATCTCTGTTAGCATGCCACACAAACATGGTGCCTAAGTAGTCATCTGTAAAGGATTGTTCGTACCTGTGCTAACCCTCTATGCTTGGTGTTTGCATGGGACAGGCTAGGTCAGTGTGAACAATAACAGTAATACTTCACGTTGAACTTTTCAGCTAAAGCTAGCACGTTAGCTCGTTAGCTCGTGTCCACCGCTCCGGCGCATGTCTCTGGCTCTGGGCCCATAACCTGTAAAGCTTGAGAAGCGCAGTGTCATCTGCGTGATGAAGAATGAGCAGAGTTTGAGTCAATCTTCTTGTTCAGTCCTCAGATGTATTTATTTCTTCAACATGTCCTCCAGATTTAACACACGTTTGCTCTCCGCAAATCAAACAGATTGGAGCACAATGATGACGTCAGATGTGCGTGTCTTTCTCAACAGAACATCAACATTATTTACATAGAGTAAGGGTGCCATCTATCGGCAACACTTAACAATTTGAATTAATATTTTGGATGAATTCCAAACGCAATGTCAATGAATGGATTGTGAATGTGCAAGTGATGAAACCTGGTCTTGTTGCTCTGCACAAAACAAAATCTAACCTAAATGAGTTGAGTTAAAGCCAGGGTCGGTGATCTTGGAAAACTAGCATGTAGCACGAATGTAGCATCTCCCAAGGCTCCGCCCAGCTCCCACCCTATTGGAGGAGCTCCCGTTGGGAGCGAACGCACTGGACGCGGAAGTGCCACTCGCACAGAGTTTGTGATCGCCTCCAATGTTATTAACCTTTCTGACTGCCGCTCACAACGCACATAGGAGCGCAGTGCGCTGCTCCACTTCCTTCTATTTTTCACGCGAGCCGTGAGCGCCGAGAGCGCCTTGGCAACACATGTGCACTGAACCAGGGCCAGTGCTCGCCATTGAAATGTACGCGCAGGGGGCTGGTAGAACGGAGAAGGGATTTGATTGGTTCCTTAAGAGCGGTCCGCGCCTTACGATTGGTCGGAGTTTTTACTGTCCTGTGGCCACTACAGTGGTCAGATTTTTTCCGCACCTTTTTTCCGTCCACATAATGTGTTGACTTCTCCCAGGGGGAAGGAGCATTTCACTCAGTATGACAAGAAGAGCTTTTGGACAACATCGTCTACCCTAGCTTTAACGCTGCTGTTGAATGTTCAAACATGGAAACTGAAAAAAGACAAATAAAACTGACGGCCAAACCTTTGGAAAATAAGATTGAAAGACTTATACATGAGCGAAAAAGTGCCGTGAATAAAACAAAGGCGCTTATTCCACAGATGAAGACGCATATGAACTCAAAAGAAAATGCACTTGGTATCCCCTCACTTCTGGATGAACTGATCACGCTGTGTAGAAAGGCTACTGAAGTGCACAAAAAATTAGTGCCACTGCTTCCTGATGAAGAAAACAAGAAACAAGAGGAGTGGTTTCCAGCATTATGGATTCCAGTGATGCATTCAAATAACAAGTGGAAAAAGGGATATCTGAACGTCTACAACAAAACTCAAATGAAACACAACTGAAAACAAACTTTTATGAACAACTACCGGATAAAAGCAATCATAAAGAGCAAGCTCGTGTTGAAAAGGACAATGATATGCCTGCTGGTGACACTGCAGCACCTGTACACACTGCACATCAGAACAACTTCAGCCTTGTGTCAAATGCAAGCAAGATATCACACTCACATCATTCATCTTCTTCAGCCTCATGCTCATCTGCTTGCGTAAAAATTGAAAGAAATATTGCAATTCTAACAGCAAAGCAAGCGGCATTAAAAGAAAAGCATGCATTAGAAGAAGATGAATTAAACTTAATAAAAGGAAATAACAGTTTGCATGGGAAGAAGAAGCGTTAGATCTGCATAAAAGGAGAGAAAAACTTTTGCTGGAGAATGACATTGCTGAAGAAATGGCAAGACTAAGTGTTATAAAATCACAAAGCAGTAAATCAAGATCAAAGGTTTCAAATGGGATGAACTCACACTATGACAAGGCTCATTCAGAACAAAAACTAAACATCAATGCCACAGAGTTTATTCCATCACAGCCTCTTGAACAAAATTCTAATGCTACTGAAAATGTACAGCCAGCTGTGAAGTCTAAAATCACCCACTTTCCTGGCATGAAACTGCCTCCAGGTTCTCTTTAGCGTTACTTAACGGCTCCTGAAGACCCTGTGACCAGTTTGACACAACATAAAAATGCTGAATCACAAAACGATGGTGTGCTGGACATATTGAGAAAACAAAATGAAATTCTTAATACAACAACAATGCCTCTCAACACTTCCAAAAAGAATTTCTCATTTTTGATGGGAATCCACTCAAATATCACTCCTTCATTAAAGCTTTTCAAAATGGAGTTGAACACAACACGAATAACTGTGACAGACTGTACTTCCTCGAGCAGTACACCAGAGGGCAGGCTAAACAGCTGGTGAGGAGCTGTCAGCATATGGACTCAAACAGGGGATATGAAAAGGCAAGGCTCTACTGAAAGAGCACTTTGGAAATGAGCAGAAGGCTTCAGCTTACATGGAGAGAGCTCTGTCATGGCCACTATTAAAACAGAGGAGGTGAAGGGCCTCCTGGAGTACAGCCTCTTCCTGCATGGATGCTGCAATGCAATGGACGATGTGCAGTATTTAACTGATCTGGACACGCCCACAGACATGTTGGATATAATCAAAAACTCCTGTACAAGATCAGAGACCACTGGAGGAGTCATGTGTGTGACCTGCAGGAGAAGTATAACAGAAGAGCACAGTTTGTTGATATTGCATTTTTTGCGGAAAAACAAGTGAAAATATTGACAGACCCTGTGTTTGGGAACATCCAGGACACGGCTCCATCAGCGAGACAAACCAGATCCACACCTCGAGGGTCGAAGGCGGTGGTTGCTTCGTTCTGTCTCGTTACTGTAAATATTGACATATTACCATTATGCTTATTCACTGTTTTTACTTTTACCGACCAATGTAACATCTTGAAGCCCTCTGAGGCAACTGTTGTTGTGATACTGGGCTATACAAAAATAAATTGATTGATTGATTGATTGACCTCGTCCATGCTCCAACTTCAAGGAAGCCAGCTTTGCTACAGCTGTGAATCCAATGGAGAGGCCAGCCCAGCCTGTGAACAAGGACACAGAACTGTCAGTCAAGAAATCCTGTCTCTGCTGCACTGGAGGACACACACTGGATGTGTGTGCGTTGTTAGGGAAAATGGAACATAAGGAGAAAATTGACTTCCTGAAGGAAAAAGGGGCTTGTTTTCGCTGTTTACGCACAGGGCATATCAGTAAAACCTGCCAAAGGAAGATTGTGTGTGCTACGTATGGCCGAACGCCCCCTACTGCGCTCCATATGGACAGTGCAGCCTCAACAGAACAGGCTGAGAGAGGTGTTCAGGTGTCAGTTGACGGCATGCTGGTTTCCAGTGGGCTCAGGGGGGCTGATGAGACTGACTGCAAGCTTCCAATTGTTCCAGTTCAAGTTAAGGCAATAAAAGGCAGCAAGATTATCATCACCTATGCTTTCTTGGACCAGGGAAGCACGGCTGTGTTTTGTACTGAAAGTCTGATGCAGAAGCTCAATTTGACTGGAATGAGAGCAAATATTCTGCTCAGGACCATGGGGCAGGAGAAGGTGGTTAACACTTTCATCGTGCCAGAACTGGAGGTGGCAGGACTTGAACATAACGCACTGCCCCCCCCCCCCCCAGGGGGGCGCGCCCCACAGTTTGAGAACCACTGAGCTAACGCCAAGCAGGAATCCTGTCATCTCTTGCCCTACTCGCCCTGGCCTGAAAGCCCCTTCCAAGACTATTTGATTGACAGCTCAGTCCATTAGTAAAAGCAAAATGGAAATAGAAAAACAAAGAGAAATTCCTCTTTATAGTTGTTGTACATTTATTTACTTATGTTTAGACAGTTTTATTTTTACTTATTCTTTTATTTGTATTTACATATGAGTGCTTAGACAGAGTTGAACCAGTTAAACTATCATGATGGGAAAAGGTTGCTTTGCGCTTGGTGTGTTAGCACTAGCAGCTAGTGGCTAATAATAATGCATTGGATTTATATAGCGCTTTTCAGGACACTCAAAGACGCTTTACATTGCATTGCATTATTCATTCACACCATACTGAGTGGTGGTAAGCTACTACTGTAGCCACAGCTGCCCTGGGGCAGACTCACAGAAGCGAGGCTGCCAATCTGCGCCATCGGCCCCTCCGACCACCACCAACCATTCACTCTCACAACTTTCATACTAGGCAAGGTGGGTGAAGTGTCTTGCCCAAGGACACAACGACAGTTTTACGCCTGCGGGAGCGGGGATCGAACCGCCAACCTTCCGGTTATAAGACGACCTGCTCTACCAGCTGAGCTACTGCCGCCCTGGGACAGCGGCTAGCAGCTCCACCAGGACTGAAAGGGGGGCCGATTTCAACCTCCAGGTTTTTGTTCTGGTTTTGAGTGGTGTTTGTTTTCATGGTACATGGGTTGTTTGTTCTTTAGTTTAAAGGTGCATTAAGGAGTTTGCACGTTTTATGCGAAACACCGACCCCTGCAGACCTTGGGCGTAACTACAGCTTAGTGAAACACTCGTGCCTGTGGCTTGCGACCATGTACGTGCACGGAAGAGGGGAACTCCTTCCTCGCTCTTTTAGTAGCGCTCGAGTAAAATGTAAGTTTCTTTTAGCTGGTGGGGTCTGTGCTGGAGTTGTGGCAGTGCTAGAAGCCAGTCTGTTCTGACTTTCTGGAAGATCCATCCTCAATACTGCTCAGTTGTTGCTCGCTAAGCATCTGGAGGAGTAATGGTGGACAAAACGCAAGCTAAGCAAATCAGGCCAGCGGGAGCATGCATTACGTCACATCATCTCAAATTCTCCCCCAAAAAATTGTGGTGCCGGACCGGCACTGCAACTTTCAAGTGACAATTTAGCACAGTTAGTGGTGCTTGCAATGAACATGCAGGGCACATTGTAAACATCATTGAATATTTGTAACATATTTATGGTGGAAAATAAGTATTTTTTAAAGGTGCATTA
>NC_043749.1:36892996-36932996 GCF_902148845.1 Salarias fasciatus
CGGGTCTGACGACACATTCGTGAAGTGGGAGACACGGCTGGAGCGCTGCATTAATGCGGATGGAGACTATTTTGACGGCGACAGTGATGTTTTATTGAGAAATGTCAGAAATAAAAAGTTACAATCAAATTCCGGGAATTTTTGGGTACCCCCTAGTACATACATACTTACAGATACACACCCACACACACATACATACACGCTCACAGATACATACCCACACACACATACACACATACACACATACATAGTCACACACATACACATACATATCCAGATACACACCCACACACTCACATACACATACATAAATACCCACACATACAACATACATACTCACACATACACACCCACACACATATACACATACACGTACACGCACCTTCCCCAACCCCCTAACCCCCACAACCCACCACCCCCCTATCTACCCCCCCATCCACCCCACCCCGTCCCCCACCACCCACCCACCTCCCCCGCCACCCCCCACCCATCCACCCCACCCCCCTGTCCCCCACCACCACAACCACCCACCCCGATGCCCTGGATTCCGGGGCAGCAACCAGACACCAGGGCGTGCAGCGACCCAGGCCGCGGCAGCACGCCCGAGCCGACCGGCCCCCCTCAGCCAGGCCGACCCCCTCACCCTCACGGAAGGGGAGAGCCCCCAGGCACCAGGGCCCAGGGCCCCCAGCCACACCCCCCCCAGGACACCCCGGCCGCCCGGACATGAACCGGCACCCGCCGACCCCGGCCCCCCGGGGCCCCCGCCCCACCGCCGCCAGACAGCCCCAACAACCGGCGACCCCCCCACCCCCAATCCAAACCAAACAGGAAGACAGCCCCCAGCGAAGCAGCCCAGATCCCGACCCCAAGACAGCGCCAACCACCCGCAGCCATCAGGCCCCCCCCACCAACAACCGACCCCCAGAGTGGAGAGGCCCTCATCTTCCCCTGACATTAAGTGATGGAGCTGATCACAGGGGACCAGAGGGAACCAGATTCAGCTGATTGATCCTCTGAACAGACAGACATCGTCTCCAAGCTAATATGATCTAATAAAAGACTCTTAAACTGCCTGATACTCAGATTACTTCTGGATTTCCAATTTCTTTGCGATGCACAAGATGGTGAGAACCATGTAGACAGGGTTTATTGACATGTTAATTTCACCCAAATCACCTAAAAGGCACAGTGTGGGAGTTGCAGGGATGTTGCAGTGAACCATGTTGACAGGTCTTCACACACCTGAAGCCAGAACCTCTGCACTGGTGAGCAGGACCACAAGGCATGGAGGGAGCTGTCAGTCATGTTATCATTGCAATGTGAACAGATGTCAGATTGTGATAGACCCATCTGGAACATCCTTCGTCCTGGGTAATCAATTCTATGCAGAATTTTGAATTGTATTAGTTGTGTATTTGAATTCTTTGTCATTTTGAAAGTATTTAAACATATTTGTGACCACGCATTTTGGTCAAAGTTGTTAGATAAGTCAGCCTCCCATTTTAAGGTCGGAAGGAAGATTTCATCTTCTACCTTTGATAATATTTTATATATCTTTGATAGTAACTTTGGGGAACTGAGGTTTAAGAATTCTTCGACCCCGAGAGGTAGCTGTCCCTGCAATTGATTAAAGGTATACTTTTCACCTATGATAGATTTAAGTTGATGATATTCTAAAAATGCTGTGCTGCTGATTCCATATTGTGAGATGAGAGTATTGAATGATAGAAAGTTGCCGTTTTCAATGATATGTTCAAGCTGGCTGATTCCTTTATTTCTCCACTGAGTGAAGTTTATCATCTTTTTGTTTTGCAGGATGTCCGGGTTGTTCCAGATGGGTGTGAGTTTACACGGGATCAGAGAAGATTTGGTTAGCTTTAGAAAGTCCCACCAAGCCATTAAAGAGGAACTGATGTTGACACTTTTAAAACAGCGATGGGATTTGATGGTGGGACTGATGAATGGCAGGTCAGAGATGACTAGATCCTCACATAATGCTGCTCTACATCCAGCCATGGCTCATCTAGATTGTTAGGTTTAAGCTATTTGGAGATATATTGCAGATTGCTGGCTATGAAGTAATTACTGAAGTTAGGCAAGTCTAGTCCACCTCTGTCTTTAGTCTGTTGTAGCGTCTTTAAACTGATACGTGATGGTTTATTTTTCCAGAGAAATTTAGATATGTATGAGTCCAGTGATTTGAAGCAGCCAGACGATGGTTTGGTTGGTATCATTGAGAATAAATAGTTAACCTTAGGTAAAGTCATCATTTTAATGGTGGCAACCCTCCCCATAAGAGATATAAGTAAGCGTCTCCACCGTAAGAGGTCATCCTCTGTTGATTTCAGTAACAGAACATAATTTAGTTTTGAAAGTTCTGATATCCTTGGAGAAATGTTTATGCCTAAATATCTAATGTTTCCAGACTGGATTGTAGCATTGGGTATACTTTGTAAATCACAGTTTATAGGCATGGCTGTAGTCTTAGACCAGTTGATAGAATAGTCAGATATTAGTGAAAATTTGTCAATAAGTGTGATTGTCTGGGAGATAGAAGATGGAGAGTTCCGCAGGAAAAGCAATACATCATCTGCATAAAGACTTATTTTATGTTCCATCTTATTGTTGGCCGGGATCCCTCTGATGTCTTTATTTTGTCTTATAGCAGCTGCCAGAGGCTCGATAAAGATGGCAAACAGTGAGGAGAGAGTGGACAGCCCTGTCTGGTTCCTCGCTGCAGACAGAAGCTTGGAGAAGTCTGCTCGTTAGTCTTCACACATGCAGCTGGGTTGTTATATAAGATTTTAATCCAGTCTATGAAAGACGTTTCAAACCCAAATTTGGTTAATATTCCAAATAGAAATTTCCAATTTACTCGATCAAAAGCTTTTTCAGCATCTAAAGAGATAATTATGGATTCTAGATTATGTATTGTAGAGTATTCTATTATATTAATTAATCTGCGCATGTTAGTGGATGAATGTCTACCTTTAATGAACCCTGTTTGGTCAGGATGTATTATGAGCGGGGTTATCTTTTCTATTCTCCTGGACAGGGCTCTGCTGATTATTTTGAGATCTACATTTATTAATGAAATAGGACGATAACTGGACGGAAGTGTGGGGTCTTTCCCTGGTTTAAGTATTAAAGTCATTTTGGCTAAGTTCATATTTGAGGGTACTGTTCATTTATTTTTTATTTCCATTACCATTTTATGAAAAGTGGAGCCAACATGGTCCAGAATTCTTTATAGAATTCTGCTGGATAGCCATCTGGACCTGGAGCTTTATTGTTGGGCATATCCTGCAGAGATTTATGGAGTTCATCCACTGAAAGAGGAGAATCCAACACTATTCTATTTTCATCTTTCAATTTTCGAAGGTTGATATCATTAAAAAAAGTATTAATTTCCTCATCTGTTGTGTCTATTTGTGATCGGTATAATCCTTGATAGAAATCTCTAAAGATATTATTGATCTTGTCCGGGTCATGGCTGATGTTTCCTTCTGAGTCTTTAACAGTTGAAATCGTGTTTTTCTCCTTGTTTGTTTTTAACTGATTCGCCAGGAATCTTCCAGATTTATTACTATGCTCAAAGTTCTCTAAACGGAGTCGGATCAGGAATTGAGTTTTTTTATCTAGAATTTCATTCAGTTCAAGTTGAGCTTTCCTTATATCCTTCAGTATGTTCTCTTGTGGGGAGACATGATAAGCCTCCTCCAGCCATTTAATTCTTAATTCCAATTCTAAAGTTCTTGAAGCTTCTTTCTTTTTCTTGTGTGAGGAGAAGGAAATTATTTTTCCCCTCATCACCGCTTTCCCTGCCTCCCAAAGAACACATGCTGAAGTATCTGGCAAGTCATTATTTTCTAAATATATAGACCATTCTCTTGTTAGATAGCTAATAAACTCTGGATCTTTAAGTAATGATGTATTAAATCTCCAGTTTCTAGTTGGTGGTTTATTCTTCTTATTTCTGAGAGTAAATGAAACTGGTGCATGATCACTCATGACGATGGGATGAGTTTTGATTTCTGAGATGTCATTCATCAGTGTGCTGCTAGTTAAGAAATAATCTAATCTAGAGTAGGAATGGTGAACTGAAGAGAAGAATGTGTATTCTCTTGCAGTGGGGTGGTGAGAGCGCCAGGCATCGCAAAGACCAGAATCCTTCATGTACTGTTTCACAGTTTCTGAGGATTGCCAGACTCGTTGACTTCCTGTGGTACTCAGTCTGTCCAGCTGTGGGTCAGAAACCATGTTGAAATCCCCTCCTATAATCAATGTGTGACCTGAGTGATCATCCAGTGAGGAGAAGAGGGAGTGAAAGAAGGAGGGGTCGTCAACATTAGGTCCATACACGTTAGCAATGCAGAGTTTAACATTCTGGATAGATAATATGATAATAACAAATCTGCCTTCTGGATCTATGATTGAACTGTCAGTAGAGAAGTTTAACCTTCTACTGATAAGAGTTGCTACTCCTCTTTGCCTGGAATTGTAACAGGCTGAGTACAAGTGTGGAAACTGTGTTGATCGGAGAAGATCTACTGATGAGTTTGTTAGATGAGTTTCCTGTAATAAGACAATGTCTGCCTGCAGCTCCTGAAGCCGATGGGTAATTTTTAATCTCTTTTCCCTTGTACCAGCCCCACGGATATTCCAGGAAACGAAATTGAGAGTGTTCATGAATAGACAGCTATGAGTGTTACATGCATTTCACTAAACCTGGTGTCTGAATGGAGCCCGTTGTTTACTGGTGTGCACCCTGCATGTCAGCTGAGTGTGAATCTGAATCTGTCTATCAACATGCTTAGAGTGCGCGTGAACCTGTACAGTGATGTGTGTCAATAAGCCGATGTCCCGGTGCGCCCCGCGTGTCGGGTTACTATGGTAACGGGTGCAACTACAGTGAAGCGTGAGAGGGTGAGAGTGAAAAAGGGTGAAGAGAGAAAAAAGTGAGAGTGAAAAAAGAAACAAATGCTTAAAAAAACACATCCACGGTGAGCAGTGCAGTGGAGACGGGCAGTGACTGACTATTAATTAATTTATGGCTGGTTTATGTATCAATATTATGGGACAGTGATTATGGGATAGTGAGAATGCAGCACCTGAGATCAGTAGAGCCACGGAGTGATGTTTGGGTCACGGAACAGCTGGCCGTTGATGAATAATTTATCCACGGCGATGGCGGCGCGGGAGCCCTCCGAGATGGATTTTTTCCTGATCGGGAACAGAACTCTGCGCCGATCCAGGATCTCCTTCGGAAACTGATCGTTCACGCCGTAGTGGGTTCCCTTCAGCTGCCGGCCCTGGCTCTTCACCTGCTCTTTCTGTTTGAAGTTAACGAATTTGGCCACGATGGGTCTGGGTCTGGACTCGCCGGGTCTTCTCCCTCCCAGGCGGTGGATCCTGTGGAAGGAGATGTTTTTCACCGCTTCCTCCGGGAGCTTCAGCTGCGTTCTGATGAAACTTTTCACCGTCGCCTCGGGGTCCTCCTCCGTCTGCTCCGGGATTCCAGAGAACACTAAGTTGTCCCTCATGCTCCTGGCCTGGAGATCGATCACCGCTTCTTTGATCTTCTTGTTTTCCTCTGACAGTCGGGTCATCCCCTCCGTGAGGGTCTTCACCGACTCTCTGAGGCTGACGTTCTCTGCCGCGAGCGCCTCGACCTGCTGCTGGCTAGTTTACCCTACTGATGATGTGTTGTTGCAAGGGAGAGGATTACTATTGCAACAACACATCATCAGCAGGGTAAAACTCACCTGTCTCACGACGGTCTAACCCAGCTCACGTTCCCTATTAGTGGGTGAACAATCCAACGCTTGGTGAATTCTGCTTCACAATGATAGGAAGAGCCGACATCGAAGGCTGAAAGTTCCCAGCCGCATAGAGCGTGAGAGTGACAACACTGTTCAAATAGCTGTGTAGCCACTGCGGCAATCTCATGTTTTATTTTTTGAATAGTTTACTGAAGTATTTGTCACGGGGTGTGTGTGTGTCGAGTGTGCATGACTGCAACCTGCCTCCGACTACAGCGGGATAAACCAGCGACAGCGCCGTGGGAACAGCGAGGGGGGAGCTTCTCAGGCAAGCTCACTTAATATGTTGCTTTACTCACTATTGAGCATTTCAATCCGAAAATGTAACCACGTATGTCGCCAATATGTGTTTAGATCATACAGAAAATTCATGGAACTTTCCTTCTTTTAAATTCGAACAGATACGATCATGATCAATGGTTACTATCCAGCAGTGTGTGTGCACACACCTTCAAAGTTATGTTTAGTGTGGACAGGAACATAACAGTAACACTCACCAATACCTGACTGTCCCAAAAAAAGAGACAATCATATGGAGGGATTATTTGTTTGCCAGCATGGCGGATGCGTGCACAACCTGACTGCACAAAGAGCCGCCCCACTACCAGTTGTTGTGTTTTTCCATGGTTATCTGGCAATGTTAGCTCGCAATGTTGTCCACATTCTACAACAGTTTATCACCAGTGATAGCATGAGTTATGCTGCGAAATGAACATTGGTGAATGGTCTTAATAACCCATACCCGGCAGATGCAGCTCAGTGGATAAAGGAGGAGAATTAATTAACAGACATGATTAAATAATTTTTTCTCTGTTTGCCATGAACGACATGCTGCGCTGCCATGGCCCACAGACAGAGAAGAGGAAGGTTATTTGTGTTTCTTTGCAATTCAGAGTTATAATACTCTTGAATGAAAGACTGTCCTTGTACCTTGGAAGACCACTCACTGGTGGCTTGACTGCATGCATATGTGTGTATGAATATGGCATGCCACACCCCTCACCACCCCCACCCACGCTCACACACACACACACACACACACACACACACACACACACACACTCAAAGTCAAAATAGAAACAACCCTTAAAGGGCATATCCATTTTTTTGACACCTGGACCTTATTTCTAGGTGTGTCATGCTCATATACTCACTCAGACAAACATGATGCAGCTTGGAGTCCTCCAGAAGTTATTTAGATCCAACCGATTTAGCCGCACTTAGCGGGGGCCACGGCAATGGAGCTTCAGTGCGGGACATAATCTCTACAAAATCGCTTATTTTGACTATATTTCTTCATCCATCGCCAGTGTTATCATAAAGTCAGCTCGTCTACCGTCTTCAGGTGGGTCAGCTGACAGTTTTCGCTAATTTAGCCACAATTAGCTCTAATGGGAACGTTGGTGCTCCTCTCCCCAGCAGAGAAGCACTTTGAGTCAGCCTGGCTGTCACGGCGCCCGGGCGTCTGACTTCCAGGGGCCGAGTTGGGGCTGACTGGGTAAACGGCCCGGAGCTGCTCCACGGAGATGACGAGAGAGCTCCAGCAGCCGCGACCTGCTTCACGCGCCTCCGTGGTTATGCGGCGGGTCCCCGCAGCCTCCGCGGCCAGCACAGAGCGTGTCTCTGCCTGGGAGCGGAGATCCAGAGCTGCCGCGCTGCGGCTTGCTCCAAGGAGGCGCGTGAAGCAGGCCGCGGCTTCCAGGGGCCGAGTTGGGGCCGATTGGGTAACCGGCCCGGAGCTGCTCCACGGAGGCTGATGGTAGAGCTCCGGATCTCTGCTCCCGGGCGGAGACGCGCTCCGTGCCGGCCGCGGACCACGCGGGGACCCACCGCATAACCACGGAGGCGGAGAGGAGCTCCGCGACATTCCCATCCGAGCTAATTGTGGCTAAGTTAGCACGGTGTCAGAGAAGAGCGAAGCACAGCAAATTCCATCAGAGCAGAGCTTTGAGCATCCAACCCCGGGGCGCTCCTGGAAGTCTCTCCTCACCGAGATTCTTTGGAGGTCTCCAAGCTGGGCGAGGAGCGCTGTGCGTGGGCCGCGGGGCGGCTGACTGGAGAGGCTCCAGCATCCGAGCTAATTGTGGCTAAGTTAGCACGGTGTCAGAGAAGAGCGAAGCGCAGCAGATCCCATCAGAGCAGGGCAGAGCAGAGCTTTGAGCCTCCAACCCCAGACCGAAAGGCAACCCGGCATGGCCCAGCATGGCGCCCAGCGCCGCCGAAGTTTCGTACGGTTCTCCCGACCCAGCGGCCTAGCCCCCAGGCCCGGCTCCGCGGGCAGGCGATCGGACACACGCGCCGGCCGCCCCTGGCTGTCTGACTGTCTTCAGGTGGGTAGATGAGCTGACTTTATGCAGCGTCCCGGCGAGTCAGACGCCCGGGCGCCGTGACAGCCAGGCTGACTCAAAGTGCTTCTCTGCTGGGGAGAGGAGCTGCAACGTTCCCATCGGAGCTAATTGTGGCTAAGTTAGCGAAAACTGTCAGCTGACCCACCTGAAGACGGTAGACGAGCTGGCTTTATGATAACACTAGCAATGGATGAAGAAATATAGCCGAAATGAGCGATTTTGCAGAGATTATGTCCCGCTCTAAAGCTCCATTGCCTTGGCCCCCGCTAAATCGGTTGGATCTAAATAACTTCTGGAGGACTCCGAGCTGCACGATGTTTGTCTGAGTGAGTATATGAGCATGACACACCTATAAATAAGGTCCAGGTGTCAAAAAACCAGACTTGCCCTTTAAAGGTGCATTAAGGAGTTTTTCCAACTTTAAAAATACTTATTTTACAACATAAATATGTTACAAATGTTCAATAGTGTGTACAATGTGCCCTGATATATTCATTGTAAGTACCGCTAACAGCATTAAACTGTCACTTGAAATTTGCAGTGCCGGTCCGGTGACAGAATTTTTTGCTGAGAATTTGAGATGATGTGACGTAATGCGCCTCCCGCTGGCCTGATATCCTTCAGTTTCATTTTGTCCACCATTACTCTGCCAGATGCTTAATGAGCAGCAACCGAGCAGTATTGAGGATGGATCTTCCAGAAAGTAAGAAAGGACCGGCTTCTCGCACTGCCACAACTCCAGCACAGACCCCACCAGGCAAAAGAAACAGAAATTTTACTCAAGCGCTACTAAAAGACCGATGAAGGAGATCCCCTCTTCCGTGGACACACGCCACAGACACGAGCGTTTCATTAAGCTGCAGTTATGCCCAAGGCCTGCAGGGGTCGGTGTTTCGCATAAACCAAGCAAACTCCTTAATGCACCTTTAATACTAAACGATAATAAACCAACAATGTTAATGCTTCATTTTATTTTATCTAAATAATCTATAATAAAAGAGCAGATCAACAGCTTCTGGGGGGGGGGGGGGGGGGCTTTTCCCACTGGCCAAAAAACCCGTTTCAACCTCACTGTAAAAAATTACCAGCATTTTATAATTACTGTTTATAATTAACAGTATTATTTTACAGTAACTTGTTGTAATGAAGTTTGCCTGTAATATCCCAATGAATAACTGTAAAACCTACAATGTCCGCATTGTAACAGCATCTCACTGTTATTTTATTATATCCTGCAATCTAAAACCCCTGTTATATCACAACAAGGTCTGTAAAATCACAGCAACACAGTAAAACAATGCAAGGACTTCACAGCATTCAGTAGTAATATTACAGTGAAACATTGTATTCAAATATTCCTTGGTAAGTCACATGACTTAAAGCTGCTGTAGGCAGGATTTTGCTAGTCAATGCTAATTTTTTCTGTGTTTTCTTTGGATTAAATGTTAGAGTATCCATTCATAATCCTTTAGGAGTGTAGCATAACTGCACTACCGCGAGGGCGCAGCGTTTCCATCTGTCTCTGTTCTGAGCTGAAAAGGAATCTCGACAGCTCCAGGTATCTTTGACCAATCAGAAGAGCCCCTGAGGCTCTAACCGTGATTGGTCGAGGGGTGTTTGTCACACGTTCTTGTGGGAGGGGCTTAACTTGCGTAAGGGTGTGATTTCAGAGAAAACAGGACAGAATTGGCTGTGCTGGGTTTCAAATCGTTGTCTTAGACGGGTCAAATCGCCATCTTGCTTAGGTAAACCTAAGCAAGATGGTGGAGATGCAGAATCCTGCCTACAGCACCTTTAATTACATGCATGTCACAGTGTAAATACATGCGTTTTAAAGTGTAAATACATGCGTGTTACAGTGTAATTACATGCATTTTGTAGTGTAATTAGATGCGCTTTGAAGTGTAACTACATGCATTGTGTACATGCGTATTTTGGATATTTCATGAAAAACTGCTCAAATTGGGACTGTTGAAGCTTAAATATGATGGATTTATCACTTACAAGCAGTTTCCCAAACCTAAGCAAGATGGCGGAGATGCTGAATCCTGCCGACAGCACCTTTAACTGAACTAGAGAATAATGCGCTGCCCCAGTGACTGTGGACCTGGCCGCTAGGCATCATGGGTAGCGGATTGTTTTGGGCCATTTCAGGGCCGTTTTATGTGCTCTATTTTGTTTATTTGTGCTTCGTTGTTATAGTCATATTGGGGGTTTGTTATTGTGTGCTGTTGCCACTTTTCTGTTCCTTTTGTGTTGTTTTATTTTCATGTCCTGTCAGACCGGGACTCAGGGGGGTTGCCATGGGGGTGGCCTCGGCCTGCGCGCCATTGGGGGGGCGCTTGTGTGCTTGTCTGGTTGCTTAGGCAAAGCTCCAGTGCATTGAATCTAAGGACTTATTCACTGCTGCCACCGCTCCATGAATGCTACAATAAGTTGCTAGGTGTACATATGGCTCATCTAAATTATAGCATCTGCACTTCCTACACGGAGCATTGAGCGAGTTTGTGGGGGCGGGGCTTTGGACGGAGCACTGACGGAAGCAGAGGGTGGAGCTCAGAGGAGGCGCCACTTTCACTTTGTCGTCTGGGCTGAAAGGAAAAGGTGAGCTGCATGCAAAATGTCTGTTAATATTTACTTTCAAATGAAAGTTTATTGCATGACACAGTTTATATTTTGTTGGCAGGTGGCCGAAACTGTTAGAAGTTCTCTCATGTCCTACTGTATGTAATGAACGGCGAACGGTAGCTACCTAGTGAGAGGCTGCTAGTAACACCAATAGCAACGTTTAGCACTATTAGCTAACTAGCTAACATTAGCGTTTGCCTGTGTGGTCTGATGTAGGCTAACTAACGCTAGCGAGCTAACGTTTGCAGTGTATGATCACTGCTATCAGGAAATCTCCCCTTAATCCCAATAAAAAAATGCATAAATGACCACTTATGCATCACATGCAAGCTGAGACCATGAAATGGGCCTGAGATGAAGGGTAACTCCTGTTTACCGTAGAAAACACACAAATTGTCAGAACCTCATGCAAATGTCAGGCTTGTACTGTGGCTCTCTGCCTCACTGCAAACACAGAGAGCTTTCAGGCCAGACACACCAGGAGAGTGGGCCATTTTTGCAAATAATGTAAATAATATATTTTATATCATAGTGAGAGCCTTGGTTATTTTTCTCTTAATCCCCAAGACCTTAAAGAAAAGCTATGTAACATTTAACTTCATGATAATTTTATGTGCGTTTGTGATATATGTGCGTGAAATTAATTTTTGTTTTTTTCCTCCTCTATTTGGTCATATCTAATTTTCTACATTGACATGACACCGCCACAGCATGCATATTCTTAAAGCTCTGGTTGTTCTGAAAAATAAAAATATGTTAAATACTTGATTGTTCTTCACAGGGTTGAGGATTTATGAAAATTCATACACAAATAGAACTAGAGGAGAACAGGAGTGATTTCATAGACCATTAAGATGTCAAAAGATGTCCATTAAGTTTTTCTTTTTTTCTTCTAGTTTTTTTTTTGTTTGTTTTTTTTACAAACCAGCAAATATGTACAGATTTCACGTTTTTTACAACATGCTGATGATCATAATCTGAATTCAAACTTAAATTGGTATTGTTGGTTGCCTTTGTGTAATTTCTCTTTTTTTTCCTTTCCTTCTAGGTCATCAGAGAACGAAGCTAACAATCCTGTTGAGTGTCAGGCTAAGAGTGAGAAATAATTTAATGGTGAGAGTAAGATCCAACAAGTTTGGATGATAGCTCTATTAGGGTGTGATATGGGAAAAGGCACAGCTGAACACGTTGATAAATGTTGACTGCAGTACATAAGCCTATTTAAAACTGACACTATCTTTGCTCATTAACAGGTGCTTCTTGGGCATCAATCCTGAAAGAGGCTCCAAGACCAAGAAGCAGACAACAATGAACCATCATGTGGGCTCCCTTTTGAGGAAACTAATGGACTTTAAGTGGGCATCATAGGTTTTTTTTTTCTTTTTTGCTGCAGCAGTTGTCAGGCTCAGTTTTGAGTATTATTTTTGTGCTTTTTTTTTTAAGACAACTTTGCATTATAAGATTTTTGTACAACGCTATTGCGTTGAATGTTTAGAATGTTTGAGGCTGAGAGGAGCGCCTCACCCCTTCATCACTCTCTCTCTTCCTCTCTTACCTTTCCAGGCCTCATTCACATTGTTGTACTGTTATTATGACACAGCTGGGTAGTACGCACAAAAAAGAAGAACATGTCTGTTGCTGTTATTGTGACACGGCTGTGGAAAGTTTATGACCAGGAGATTTAATTTCTTGAATTTCTTGGTAGTTATGTTGAACAACCTCTATTTGTAAATAAATACGTCACTGGGCTGACAGTGACTTTACCTCAGAGTGTGGTGGCAGTGGGGGGTTTGATTTAAATTGTACCATAATTGTAATGTGTATTCCTGCTGTGGCATTTTGTGCACTCTAAGAAATAATGTAACAGCTGAGCTTAATTCAATTAAGGTAACAATTTGCATCAACCTTTTTAAGAAATTCCAACTAAAACGTTTCAATAAATCCAACAGGACTTTTAATGGTCGAAACTCAGTTATTTAAGGACAACCAACATAATTTACTTCAACCTGCAAACAGTTAATTAGAGTGAAGTAACATAATTTTAATTAACTGGTCCATGTCAAATTAAGGTGAAGCAACTTAATTTCAGTGAAATGGTTTATGTAAAATTAAGGTGAAGAAACATATGACACCTTAAAACATGGTTTGAAAATCTTACTCATTCATTCATTATCTTCCACTTCTCCCTTTCGGGGTCGCGGGTGAGTGGAGCCAATCCTAGCTGCTGTGGGCGAAGGCGGGGTCACCCTGGACAGGTCGCCAGTCTGTCACAGGGCTGACATATATATACAGACATCCAACCATTCACACACACATTCATACCTAGGGGCAATTTAGGATGACCAATTGACCTGACATGCATGTTTTTGGACCGTGGGAGGAAGCCAGAGTACCCAGAGAGAACCCACACACACAAGGGGATAACATGCAAACTCCACACAGAAAGTCCTGAGCCCCGGCCGGTATTTGAACCCAGGGCCTTCTTGCTGTGAGGCATGAGCACTACCATGTTGCCATCTTACATAAACTCAGCCCTGAAATATTTTTATGAAAACTTGTTTGTTTTGTCTTACTTATTTAATTGAACAAAACAGATTTGGGTAAACTGATGGGAAACCTCAATATACAGCAAAATTTCAGTCCCTGATTCAGCTCAGACAATGAATGAGGTGCAGTTGATTTCAGGTCTGGCCTTTGAATTGCCCTTGGGGACAAATTAAGTTTTTTTCAATTTGAATTTGACAGGTTTTGTTGAAAATATACATACATATTTAAGTTGACAGTTTCCGATTTCAAGCTGGACCAACTTCTTAAAATAAGTCACCATCTTGTAAGTCCATGTATCAAATTTAGAATGTTATTTTGACAAAGCTCTTGATTTTAAAGGTGCCTTAAGGAGTTTGCACGTTTTATGCGAAACAGCGCCCCCTGCAGGCCTTGGGAGTAATGCAGCTTAGTGAAAAACTCATCCCTGTGGCTCGCGTGCACGGAAGAGGGGAACTCCGTCTTCGCTCGTTTAGTAGCGCTCCAGTAAGATTTAAGTTTCTTCTGCCTGGTGGAGTCTGTGTGGAGCTGTGGCAGTGCTAGAAGCCAGTCTGTTCTGACTTTCTGGAAGATCCTGCTCAGTTGTTGCTCACTAAGCATCTGGCGGAGTAATGGCGGACAAAACGAAACCTAACCAGCCGGAGCGCGCATTACGTCATTTCTTTCAAATTCTCCCCAAAAAAATTCTGGAGCCGGACCGGCACTGTGACTTTCAAGTGACAGTTTAGCCTGTTAGAGGTACTGGTAATGAATATGTCAGGGCACATTGTACACATCATTAAAAATGTGTAACATATTTATGGTGGAAAATAAGTATTTTTAAGGTTGTAAAACTCCTTAATGCACCTTTAAGCTCAACTAGCTAACCCAATATTTTCAGCCGAACTAACCTCTAAAAACAAATTACCACCTTGTTATAATAAGTCCATGTAACAACCTTATTCTTTTATGCCGAAAAAGCTCATGATGTTAAGCTCAACTAGCTAAGCCCATGAATCATTTTTTAGAGTGTGGATGTTGCCTTTCTTACATATTAAAGTAAAGTTGATGAAAAAAATAACATGTCTGTTTGTTACTCTGACACAGCTGGGTAATTGAATCGCAGGTTTTGGCACACATTTCGAAGTGTGGTGGCTGTGGGGGGGTTGATTTTAACTGTACAATGATTATACATTTTCAGTAAATGGATGCTTCATCTGCATTACTTTCACAGTAAATTACTGTCGACTTGTGCATTACTTTCACAGCACACACTGTAAAAGTACAGGGCCCTGGTGTAAGGACGTACAGCAGAGGGTTGTAATTCCCCAGTAGTGTACTGTAATATCACAGTAAGCGCTTTGCCATTGAAACTGTGAAGTTACAGTAAACAGTTGTGCATTTACAACAATGCATTGTGACATCACAGATGTGAAATCACAGTAAATTGTTGTGAGTACACTTCACAGTATCATGCTGCAATCCTTGCTGTGAAAGTCATGCAAAACTTATCCAATAATTTATTGTGAATTCCCGGTGAAAAATTTAACAGTGCTGCTAACACCCGGCTCCTCATGGCAGTAGGAAAGGGTCGATCGGCATTTTGACCCGGGTCGATCGACCCTGCAATCGACCCGGGTTTTAAACAGCTCGCCTCCGCTAGGCTTCAATGTGAAAGGCAGACCGGGTCGTTAGCGGATCGAGTGTTTAAAAAACACGGGTGTACTTGCTAGTTTAAATGGGAAAGAGGTTAAAACATTTTTCATTTACTTGCATCATAACTCTAAACCTGAAATGTGAAAAAGCACAAAGAAATGCAGATATCAGCTGAAGATATAACCAGATCAATATCCTCCCAAATTGTTCCTTTTTTTTTTTTCCCCTGTTTTTTTTTTTTTTTTTTTTTGTTAAACCCTGTCCTGTCCAGCATGTAAGCAGCAAAATAGAGGTCTGGCTGCTGTTATATGCCCGACATATTTGCTCTTCCTCTTGATAACATTGTTTCTTACTTTATTTTATTTAATTTGATTACTGATACATGACATTACTGGACCTGATAGGGGTACAGAAAGACACGAAGGGAGACAGAGAGAGAAGGAAACAAACAAGTGAACAGACAAGAAAACAAAAAGAGAGTGGAGAGAAGAGAGAGCAAAGATACGACTGTCTTTCAATTGATTTCAACACTCCAGACAACCGACTACTGCACCTGCATAAAGATATGACAGAGAACATCCTACGGACCTTTGTTGGAGAACATAGCTGGTCGTGATCTGGGACGTACAAACTGAGGATCCAGGTATCAAATTACACAAGAGCATCAAGAGAGATCAAAGACAGATAGCCATTAGTCTAACCCACCACAAAACAAGACGACCGAGTCCACATGCAGAATGCGAAGATTGATTACAGATCAGTGTGATCATGTATATATGACTTATGACCCTTGAGAAGACCAGAAGCAGGCTAGAGAGGTCCATAGGGCCCACACAACCATTGGCCATCCTGGAGCCCAGATCTAAACCCTCCCAGGCATACGTCCACGCGTTCCAGCCACGTACCTTGAGATCCAGGGTATCACAATTCGCCCAAATCTCTCCTGTCCATCTCCCTCCTTCTAGGGGAGGGGGTAGGATGAGGGAAGGAGCGATTCTATTAAATTGTGAGATAAAAAAACAAAAACAAACTGTAGCACTGAATGAAGTTAATTCTCTGTGCTTTATAGTTCCTGTTGGTATTACCACTCTTGTAACAGTGTTATTTGCATGGATAATTATGTTACTTTTGACAAGATTACAAATGGTGAACACACACAAGAAAAAAACATACATTCCAAGCATTTTCATGAAAATTAATAACAGCCACTTACCACTGTGTTACTCACATCTCCCTGTCCAAGATGATGTGTTGTCATTTCCTGTCTGGCAGTGGAGGAAGCCTGAGAGCGGAGCCTGCAGTGGAAATGCATGAGAGTGGAAGTGCTGCAGCCAGGAGCTTCTCCACTCCTCCACCAAGTGGCATCCCCACCACGTTGCTGGTGTTGTACTAGCCAACTTTCTCCTCCCTTTCATATTTTAGCTGAACATAATTTAGCATCTGTTTTACTTTAGTTTTTTCATTAATATGAAAGAATCTCTGAACAGTGGACCTCGCTTGTCTTCTCTCGTCTACCTGCTAGTGACATTGCTGATGCCTAACTTCATGTAATACTCAACAGGTTGTAGTGGGGAGCTTTTTACAAGTTCTAGTACGAATGCAAGTACTCCATGCTAGCAGCCCTGCTTGATACTTATTTGCTGTATTGGTGCATCCCAAAGACAAATTGGATTTCTTGAGGTAGTCATCTGTTCCTATAGTAAAACTAAAATTTTGAGATGTGATTATTCATGGCTCATCATTTTGCTGGCCCAACCCATTCCAGATCAGCATATGTAACCCCTGAACTGCTCTAATGGTGAAAAGATACTTGAGTGATGAGTGTGTGATGTGTTGGGAGTTCAGAGGAGTACAGTGATCTCTCGGAGTCATTTGAGTTGTTCAAACAAATGTATGGACAAGGAAGCGGCTGCCCTTCCACCAACAATACTGTCTCTGCTGTGTCCCCCAGGACTCTTCTAATTAGTGACACTGAAATTAACTCTATTTACAGCAATAGTGTCAAGACTGTTGTTTTTTTTTTTTTAAGTCTCCTTAGCCAATCAAGCATCCTCTGGTCACCCATGTTTGGCAGGGTGTCCTCTCTCTGTTCTGTGTTAACTTCATGTGGAGCAATGGGCTGTTTCCCACCAGCTGGGACTTCAGAACATTCCTGGAGGTCAGAGCAGGAGGATCTAGTTGGTTCCCAGGGTAACCCAGCCAATAAACTCCAGAGTGGTCATAAATTTTGTCATTACTTTGCCCACCCCAAAAGCAGGGGGCAGTGGTTGACTGAGGAGGGGGGCAGCTGTAGCCGGATCTGCCCCACAATCTATCCTGCTTCTTTCATTCGACACTGAACACACTTTTAGCTCGCCGGGTTTGCATTAAAGTGTGTCTCTGTCTCACACACTGAAACATTCAACACAGAAGTAAAGATGTTCTCAGTCAACTCTGTGTTTCATGTTTTTGAAAGAACTCTGACCTCCAGCATGTTAAATTAATCCACCATCCAACTGTGTGTCAGGTTGGCTGGAACCAAACAAGCTGCATCTGGGCAAAGGCATTCTGCACCCTGGACCAGTGACGTGTAATACCACAGATGTTTTTTTTCCTTGTGTCATGTCACCAAAAAGGCGCATCGCATCAGTCCAGCTCTCAAGTCTTTGTACTTACTTATTTAGAGGACGCAAGTTTTAGTCATATAGCACCTTTCACAGGAACAAAACCACAAAGTGCTTTACTGTGGACACAACAAAACAAAAAAACATTGTGAAATGTAAAAAGTGAAAATTAAAGGTTTAAAAGCCTCCCTTTGTGAAAATGTCTTAAGCAGATTTTTAAAAGAGTCAAGAGAGTCTGTGCTTGACTGCCTGTAAAGTGTTAGCCCCTTGAGTTTTAAATCGAGCATGTGCATCTAAGAGGAGCACAGAGAATAAGTTATAAAGTATCACTGCTGGTCGACAAAGCTCTGATTGGTTTTGGCCTAAAGTACACCTCAGATCGTCCACCATGTTCTGATCCATCAGACCTCTCTAATTTTGTGATCTTACGTAATGTTCTGAACAGGTCTGAAATCATCTGCTCCAATACATAATCTCTCTAACCTACATCCATGAGTCAAAGTCAACATGCAGAAACTGGTTTCAGTTTTTATTAGGGCTGTGAATCGATTAAAATATTTAATCGCGATTACTTGCATGATTGTCCATAGTTAACTCTCAATTAATTGCAAATTGATCACACATTCTTTATGTACATTAAAGTGAAATTTTTCAAGTTCTCAAAGGTGCATTTAGGAGTTTTTCAACTTTAAAAATACTTATTTTCCACCATAAATATGTTACACATTTTTAATGATGTGTACAATGTGCCCTGACATATTCATTACAAGTACCTCTAACAGCGCTAAATTGCCACTTGAAAGTTGCAGTGCCGGTCCGGCTCCAGAATTTTTTTGGGGAGAATTTGAAAGAAATGACGTAATGCACCTCATGGAGTTCAGTTTCGTTTTGTCCGCCATTACTCCGCCAGATGCTTAGTGAGCAACAACTGAGCAGGATCTTCCAGAAAGTCAGAACAGACTGGCTTCTAGCACTGCCACAGCTCCACACAGACTCCACCAGGGAAAAGAAACTTAAATCTTACTGGAGCGCTACTAAAAGAGCGAAGACGGAGTCCCCCTCTTCCGTGCACGCGAGCCACAGGGACGAGTTTTTCCACTAAGCTGCATTACGCCCAAGGCCTGCAGGGGGCGCTGTTTCGCATAAAACATGCAAACTCCGTAATGGACCTTTAATACTCTCATTAACATGGGAGTGGACCAATATCAATTCTTTATGTAAATGCATGTTTATGATTGTTGCCATAATCTAGATCAATATCAATCCTGTCCAGAATCATCTCCACATAGATTCAAATATTGCAGGCTCCAGAAATAGGCTGGAAGGACATTTGGACCTGAATGGAACATCATTTAGTAATAATCTGACTATGTAGTGTCCAACGAGCTACATTTCCAGGTTTCCAAAGATTTTTCATCACAAACTGATTGAGCTCATGGTAACAGACTCCTGAACAAGCAGGTCCTGTTGGTCAGTAATAGAAGAGAATTAGCTGGAGCCTTCAGACAGAAAAGAATGGCTCAGCTTCCTTATACCTTTCTGCTCCTAATCCAACCTCTCTTCACCACAGACATCATAAACATTGACACTGCATTCATGCTGCTGCAGATTGAAGCTGATGCGGCGGCCATCTTGTGGAGGGGCCAATTGCTGCCATGCACGGAGTATTATGAATGATTTTTTTTTCAAACTGCTTCTTCTTTTGTTTTGGTGGATCACAAACAGCTTTAAGGTGCATACCGCCGCCACATCAAATACATCAATCAGGTGACAAAAGCGTACTGCAGTTTCCAGGGAGTTTAATCCAAACATTTGAAACATAACATTAGATTGAAAATAAAGAGTTAATTCAAATTCTTATTAACACCACTAATTTGTTTGATGCATGATTAACTCATGCACGTTTTGTGACCCTCGTCTTACACCGTAATTTGGAAAACAGAGGTACGATCTGTGTGTGTACGATCTTGTTAAGTATGCTACCTGCAAATTTTTTGTACCGTTTTCTTACTTTATACTTATTGATATTTATATTGTGACACTTCTATTGTTGAGCTGCTGTAACAATGAATTTCCCCATCGTGGGATCAATAATTCTATCTTATCTTTTCTGATGTGTGTATCAACAATTATAATAATATATGATCTTATCAAACTTTGCTGTTCTATCATATCTCCGCTACCTGAGAAACTTAACACTCGTGTCCGGAGTTTTGAAAGAGAGAGGTTTTTTTAATCCAACGTCTCAGGTTCCCCCTCCTTCTGCTTTCATGAGCGACCAAGCCACGCCCCCTTAATTGTGCACGCTATTATCCGTCGGGTGAAAATGAGAGCCTCTGAGTCCTACAGCATCCTCCATGTTGAGCTGTTTACGGTGGATGTTCAGCAGACAGTGGATATATCCAAGGTGAGCGCAGCAGCTGCTGCGGAGCTAACTCTCCTCTGCTGGGCGAGCGGCCGTGCTCTCTGGCTGCTCCACACTTTGATTGACAGCACAACAAGGCGGAAGCTCAAACTCTATTGGCTGACGCTGACCGGCGCTTTTTCGGATAACATGGGGGTCTATGAGACGAAGGTGGGGCTCATAAATACATGTTTATATTGCTTTATGCTAATGTTATATTGTAGTATGGAACCAGACTGACACATTGAAGCTCTGTTGAAAAATGATACATACATTGGAAACGAACGGAAACTCCAGACACGAGCTTTAAAGAAATGAGGCTAATGATGTCCTGAGAAGAATAGCAGTACAATACATGCACTAATTGAAGCCTTAAAAGTATACTAACCTCATACTTGACTTCAACTGACTGTGTGACTGGAAGACAAAATCAGAAGGCTAGCAACCTGTACTATCGGTGCCATGGGTTTGTGGAAAAGTGACGAGCATCCAACCTACTCACACCCTCAATAAGACATTAAAAACAAGAAAAAAAAAAAAAGAAAATACTGTGAAATGTGTTTCACAGGCCAGACTGAGAGCAGTTCAAAACCCCCTATGAGAAGAAAAAGAACAAAGGTCGTTACGTCGCCCGGTATGGCGCAGCCGGGGCCCCACCCTGGAGCCAGGCCTGGGGTTGGGGCTCGTAAGCGAGCGCCTGGTGGCCGGGTCTTTGCCCACGGGGCCCGGCCGGGCTCAGCCCGAAGGGACGACGTGGGCCTGACCTCCGGTGGGCTCACCACCCACCGAGGGAACCGTAGGGGCCGGGTGCAGTGTGGATTGGGTGGCAGCCGACGGCAGGGTGCCCGGCGACCCGATCCCCGGACACAGAGACTGGCTCTAGGGACATGGAATGTCACCTCGTTGGCGGGGAAGGAGCCCGAGCTTGTGAGGGAGGTTGAGAGGTACCGGCTAGATATAGTCGGGCTCACCTCCACACATAGCCTGGGCTCTGGAACCCAACCTCTCGAGAAGGGCTGGACTCTCCACTTCTCTGGCGTTGCCCGCAGTGAGAGGCGGCGGGCTGGTGTGGGTTTGCTTGTAGCCCCACAGCTCAGCCGCCATGTGTTGGAGTTCACCCCAGTGAACGAGAGGGTTGCATCCCTGCGCCTTCGGGTCGGGGATAGGTGCCTCACTGTTGTCTCGGCTTACGGGCCGAACAGCAGTGCAGAGTACCCGGCCTTCTTGGAGTCCCTGGGAGGGGTGCTGGACAGTGCTCCGACTGGGGACTCCATTGTTCTACTGGGGGACTTCAACGCCCACGTGGGCAGCGACAGTGAGACCTGGAAGGGGGTGATTGGATCGTACGGCCTCCCCGATCTGAACCCGAGTGGTGTTCTGTTATTGGACTTCTGTGCTAGTCACAGTTTGTCCATAACGAACACCATGTTCGAGCACAGGGGTGTCCATAAGTGCACTTGGCACCAGGACACCCTAGGTCGGAGGTCGATGATCGACTTTGTTGTCGTGTCATCTGACCTCCGGCCGCGTGTTTTGGACACTCGGGTGAAGAGAGGGGCAGAGCTGTCGACCGATCACCACCTGGTGGTGAGTTGGATTCGCTGGCGGAGGAGGAAACCGGACAGACTTGGCAGACCCAAACGTGTTGTGAGGGTCTGCTGGGAACGTCTGGCGGAACCCTCTGTCAGCATGGCTTTCAACTCCCACCTCCGGGAGAGCTTCTCTCATGTCCCGAGGGAGGCTGGGGACATTGAGTCCGAGTGGACCATGTTCTCCACCTCCATTGTCGAAGCAGCTGCTCGGAGCTGTGGTCGTAAGGTCTCCGGTGCCTGTCGTGGCGGCAACCCCCGAACCCGGTGGTGGACACCAGAAGTAAGGGCTGCCGTCAAGCTGAAGAAGGAGTCCTATCGAGCCTTGCTGGCTCATGGGACTCCCGAAGCAGCTGACGGGTACCGGCAGGCCAAGCGAACTGCAGCCCGAGCAGTTGTGGAGGCAAAAACTCGGGTCTGGGAGGAGTTCGGGGAGGCCATGGAGGAGGACTATCGGTCGGCCTCGAAGAAATTCTGGCAAACCGTCCGGCGCCTCAGGAGGGGAAAGCAGGTCTCCGCCAACACTGTTTACAGTGGAGGTGGGGAGCTGCTGACCTCAACTGGGGATATTGTTGGACGGTGGAAGGAATACTTCGAGGACCTCCTCAATCCCGTCGCCACGTCTTCCGTGGAGGAAGCAGAGGCTGAGGTCTCAGAGGTGGACTCGTCCATCACCCAAGCTGAAGTCACTGAGGTGGTTGGCAAGCTCCTCGGTGGCAAGGCACCGGGGGTGGACGAGATTCGGCCTGAGTACCTTAAGTCTCTGGATGTGCAGGGACTGTCTTGGTTGACACGTCTCTGCAACATCGCGTGGCTGTCGGGGACGGTGCCTCTGGATTGGCAGACCGGGGTGGTGGTCCCCCTGTTTAAAAAGGGGGACCGGAGGGTGTGCTCCAACTATAGGGGGATTACACTCCTCAGCCTCCCCGGGAAAGTCTATTCCAGGGTACTGGAGAGGAGGATCCGACCGATAGTCGAACCTCGGATCCAGGAGGAACAATGCGGTTTTCGTCCTGGCCGTGGAACAGTGGACCAGCTCTATACCCTCCATAGGGTGCTCGAGGGTTCGTGGGAGTTTGCCCAACCAGTCCACATGTGTTTTGTGGATTTGGAGAAGGCATTCGACCGTGTCCCTCGTGGTGTCTTGTGGGGGGTGCTCCGGGAATACGGAGTCCGGGGCCCCTTGTTAAGGGCCGTCCGGTCTTTGTATGACCGGAGTAGGAGTCTGGTCCGCATTGCCGGCAGTAAGTCGGACCTGTTCCCGGTGCATGTTGGACTCCGGCAGGGCTGCCCTTTGTCACCGGTTCTGTTCATAATCTTCATGGACAGAATTTCTAGGTGCAGCCAGGGGCCGGAGGGGTTCCGGTTCGGGAACCACAGGATTTCATCTCTGCTTTTTGCAGATGATGTTGTCCTGTTGGCTTCATCGAACCCGGACCTACAGCATGCACTGGGGCGGTTCGCAGCCGAGTGTGAAGCGGCAGGGATGAGGATTAGCACCTCCAAATCCGAGGCCATGGTCCTCGACCGGAGGAAGGTGGCTTGCCCCCTCCAGGTTGGTGGAGAGACCCTAGCCCAAGTGGAGGAGTTCAAGTATCTTGGGGTCTTGTTCACGAGTGGGGGACGGATGGAGCGTGAGATTGACAGGCGGATCGGTGCAGCGGCTGCAGTGATGCGGTCGTTGTATCGGTCCGTCGTGGTGAAGAAGGAGCTGAGCCGAAAGGCGAAGCTCTCGATTTACCGGTCAATCTACGTTCCCACCCTCACCTATGGTCATGAGCTTTGGGTCATGACCGAAAGGACAAGATCCCGGATACAAGCGGCCGAAATGAGCTTCCTCCGTAGGGTGGCTGGGCGCTCCCTTAGAGATAGGGTGAGGAGCTCAGTCACCAGGGAGGAGCTCGGAGTAGAGCCGCTACTCCTCCACATCGAGAGGAACCAGCTGAGGTGGCTCGGACATCTGTTTAGGATGCCTCCTGGACGCCTCCCTAGGGAGGTGTTCCGGGCATGTCCCACTGGGAGGAGACCCCGGGGAAGACCCAGGACACGCTGGAGAGACTATGTCTCTCGGCTGGCCTGGGAACGCCTCGGGATCCTCCCAGAGGAGCTGGAGGAAGTGTCTGGGGACAGGGAAGTCTGGGCATCCCTGCTGAGACTGCTGCCCCCGCGACCCGGCCCCGGATAAGCGGTAGAAAATGGATGGATGGATGGATGGTGTTTATGTAAATTCAGACTGTGTTTTTTTTTCCTACTTAGTGAACGTCGTCGATTTTTGTGGCCAGACAATTCGTGGTGACGGCATGATGGTCAACTCACACCAGGAGTCCAAGAAATACTACTTTGTGACCATGGCAACCGACTGCCACCTCACCATGCAGGCTAGTTCTCCAAAGGACAAGGTCCAGTTCCACTTCCGATTCTTTCTGGTCTACAGCCTGCTGAGGGTGGTTCCTCTCAGCCCTGCCCCGCTCCTTCCAGAGTCCCCTCGTGGCTCCGCCCCTCTCAACCCCAGATTGGAGCCTACATCTGGTGAAAGCGGAGGGGATCCATGTCATGCTGGTTCGTACATTCAGTTCTATGATGGTCCGGACAGGAACTCACCTCCCCTCGGACCTCCTCTTTGTGGGAAGAGCCCACCTCGGCCAGTGCTGTCCACAGGAAACTACCTGACACTTAGGCTGGTGACCCGTGGAACTCAACCCAGGGTCGACTTCATTGGGGATTTTACCTCCTTCAGACTAGGTAAGGTCAGTCTTGCTCTTTACTAGGTTCAAGGTTAAAGCAGTGGATCTTAAAGGTGTGTTAAGTAAGAAATATACACTAAAAATAATTAAAAATGTTCCCATTTGTTCCCTGGTATGGAGGGAACATTCACGTTACACAATGTCTTCATCCACAATGGTTTCGTTAAGTTTTTTTTTTCTTCTTTCAAACCGAGAGATATGGGACAGAACAACTTCACTGGGTGGAGCTAGTCACTACTTCCTAAGCCAATCGTATGTGAGTTGCCAACAAGGAACACAGCATTTGGTATTTTATATATGCAAAAGAGTTGCAGCCTGCAAGTAGTAGAAGTGGACCAGAAATGGAGTGTCCACTCATAAACTGCCAACCTGCGCGACACGCTGCGAAGGGGAGGAGGAGGAATGAGAGGGAAGGAAAGCTCTCTGTTGTTTTTTATTTTGACTGTAGTTCCCATATGGCACACTGTCGATGATATTTACTTAATGTTACCAATGATTACTACTACTGATTAATTTCCAGTAATGTGCAGTTTTTTTTTCTCTTTTGCAATTCAAAATTGCACTGAGTCCTGTATTCGCGCAACCCTGCATTAGCCAAAGTTGATATAGAAAACAAATTAACTGATTAGAAATTTAGATTGTCTAGAGCATGGGTCTCAAACTCTGGGGCCACAAAACTTCAAATTGTTGTGTCCCCCTACTTGACAAACATCAAAGTTTAGTGTTAAGTGTTTTAGTGCAGTCCTCACATTTTTCTCAAATGCACCACTGAGTCATTGCTCTGGTCACTTGTCACTCATGGGCTACTATAGCTCATAGCTTAATTTAGTTGAAACATGATTCTGAAGTGACACTAAGAGCTAACATATCCTATTATTCAATCCTGTCTTTCTTAAAATCGTCGAGGAAGAGAAAGGCTGGTTACAAGCACAGACAATTGCAGGCAAAGTGGGAGAGTGAATATGTTTTTTTGAGTACAGGGGCAGCCCGACGTGTCTTGTGGTCACAGAGAAGGCCGTGGTACACAATGTACACAACATCAAATGGTATTAGACAACTTGACACGCTGAGGAGTACGCTTAGAGAACCGGGTCACCAATCTTAAAACTAGTCTGCTAAGGCAACAAGATTTCTTCAAGAAAGGAAGCAAAGAGGATGCTTTGGGGAGTGAGATGGTCACTAAAGTGGGAAAGTCGTTCACTTCAGGTGCGTTCATCCACTAGTGTTTGTTACAGACTACAAGTATAGTCTGTCAGGAAAACAAGGCTCAGTTTAGCAGCATCAGCCTTTCAGCTAACACAGTGGCAGACCTGTTATTTCTGACCTGTCAGACAACATATGTGATCAACTGTATGGGTAAGTCAAAACTTTCTCAAGCAGTTGATCATATATGTTATCTTTAAATATATAAACGTTTGCATTTATGTGCATACTCCGTCACTCTTGATGAGAGCACAGACATCACAGACACTGCTCAGCTCGCAATTTATATCCATGGTGTTTCTCTCTCAGGCCAGTACAGAGGTGCTAATGCAGCTTTTATCTCCTGTAGATTAGACTACTGTAATGCCTTGCTCTCTGGTCTTCCCAAAAAGAACATTTCAAACCTACAGTTATTACAAAACTCAGCCGCCAGGGGGCGGAGCCACATTACACCGGTTTTACAGTCGCTGCATTGACTCCCTGTCCGCTTCAGGATCGATTTTAAGGTTCTCTTATTAGTTTTTAAATGTCTTAATGGCCTTGCGCCTTCTTATCTAGCTGACCTGTTTTTACCCTATCGACCCTCGCAGCCCTGAGGTCCTCTGGCAGCGGCTTATTGTGTGTTCCTAAAGCTAGAACCAAAACCCATGGTGAAGCGGCTTTTAGCCACTACGGCCCCGCCTGTGGAACAGCCTGCCGGAGAACCTCAGGACCACAGAGACTGTTGATAGTTTTAAAGGGAGGTTGAAAACACACCTTTTTAATCTGGCTTTTAATTGACCTTTTATACTTCTTATCTCCATCATTTTTATTTTTGGTCATTTTAATTTTTAATATACTTATCCTATTTATTCATTCTATTTTTACTATGTACTTTTAATTTATTTTATTTTCTATTTTATAATCTTATCTTACTTTTTAATTTTTTTTTTTTTTTTTTTTTTTTTTTTTAGCTTTGTATCATGTCTTTTTAACATCTGTTTAACTCCGGTGTTTCCTCAGGGGGGTCCTTCACACCGGGAGTTGGTCCCGGTCCTCTGCTGGGGTCGCTGCGCTCTGGTCCTCTGGTCCTGGCTGGCCGGGGGTCTCCACACCTTGGTGTGCGGGATCCCGTTGGTCTGACGGGGTCGGGGGTTGAGCGCTGGTGCCCCAGTACTAATGACCTTCGCCTTCTCCTGGTGTGAACGGCCCCACTGGTAGTGTTTTCCCATGATGCTTAGTGCCATGCCATGTCTCCTCTGCCTTGCTATGGGCATAAATTGGGCGTGTGTGTGTGTGTGTGTGTGTGTGTGTGTTTGTGTGTTTGTGTGTATGTACGTGTGCGTGTGGTGTACACTTATTGATGGTGCGGCTTTTGTTCTTTTTTTTTTTTTTTTTTTTTTTTTACTGTTAAGCACTTTGCGTTGTTTTTATTGTCATGAAAAGTGCTATACAAATAAAGTTTGAAGTTTGAAGTTTGATGACAATTTTGAAGTGATGGAGGATTTGCTCACGGTGAATGTCATGCATCGTAGGAGTTTTTCTACCTGCTGTTTGATGCCATTGTGGATGCTGGTTTGCCATGGAAGAGGTTTACTGGAATATCAACCGATTCAGTGTTGTCAATGACAAGGAGGGAAAATGTACTGGTGGCACTTGTTCAAAGAAAACTGAAAGAGGAGGGTGGTGAGAAGGCTATCGCTCTGCAATGCATCAGCAGGCCCTTTGCAGCAAATGCCAGAAGTTTGACATTGTGATGTCTGTCATTTGTAAAATGCATCAACCAAATGAGATCCTGGGGCTTCAAGCACCAAGAATTCTACACCTTTTTGGAGGAAATACAATCAGCATATGAGGATGTGCTCTACTTCACTGAGGTAGCTTGGCTTGGCAGGGGGAATGTCTTGAAGAGGTTTTATAAGTTGAGAGCAGAAATGAAGGCCTCCATGGAGGAGAATGGGGTTGCTGTTCCTGTGCTAAGTGATCCTAAATGGCTCATGGACTTAGCTTTTCTTGTTGACATCACACAAGCTGAATGTACTGAACAAGAACCTATAGGGCCAGGGGAAGCTTGTCAGTGCTGCTTGTGAGAACATTCTCTACTAAACATGTGCTATGGAAATCCCAGCTCTCTCAGACAAACCTCAGCTTTTTCCCAGCATGCAGGGCACACTCACATGCTGGGCACACCTTTCAGTGCTCAAAAGTATTTTGATGCCATTGCAAAGCTAAAGGAGAAATTTGATTACAGGTTTGCTGACCTGAAGACACACAAAGTCACTTTTCAAATTCTCAGTGAACCTTTCTCCATTGATGTGCAAGATGTTCCTCCTGTACTTCAAATGGAGCTCATTGGTCTGTAGTGCTATTCTGAACTCAAAGCCAAGTTTTGGGAGGTGAGTGGAAAGCAGACAAGCTTGGACAATTTTTGAGAGAATTGTCCCCAACCTTCTTTCCAGAAAGTTCGAGTGAGCATTTGTCTTTTTGGGAGCACATATCTGTGTGAAAAGCTTTCCTCCACCATGGACTTTAAAGGTGCATTAAGGAGTTTTACAACCTTAAAAATACTTATTTTCCACCATAAATATGTTACACATTTTTAATGATGTGTACAATGTGCCCTGACATATTCATTACAAGTACCGCTAACAGCACTAAATTGCCACTTGAAAGTCACAGTGCCGGTCCGGCTCCAGGATTTTTTTGGGGAGAATTTGAAAGAAATGACGTAATGCGCGCTCCGGCTGGTTAGGTTTCGTTTTGTCCGCCATTACTCCGCCAGATGCTTAGTGAGCAACAACTGAGCAGGATCTTCCAGAAAGTCAGAACAGACTGGCTTCTAGCACTGCCACAGCTCCACACAGACTCCACCAGGGAGAAGACACTTAAATCTTACTTGAGCGCTACTAAACGAGCGAGGAAGGAGTCCCCCTCTTCCGTGCACGGGAGCCACAGGCATGAGTTTTTCACTAAGCTGCATCACGCCCAAGGCCTGCAGGGGGCGCTGTTTCGCATAAAACGTGCAAACTCCTCAATACACCTTTAAAGGCCCTATTTTGATGGCAGAGCACAAAATTCACAAGCTAGCGCACGCCGCGTAGTCCTGTTTTCGACAGGCGCAGAAGAGGTTTTCTGACCGGTCTGCTGCGCTTACACAGAGATGGGCGTGGCCGTGCACCGGGAGGAGGTGTCGACAAATTCAGCTGGGCGCAGTGATAGTTTCGTGCAGAAGGTGTGTGCAGGCTTGGGAACGGTTAGTTTGGTGATAATTTGTCTGAGAAAACCTCAGAGGCAGGTTTCCAGCTTGTCAGTTTAATGAAATATACACCAAATCACTCATGAAGCATATATCTATATTTTTTTTATTTAAATTATCTTTTGTAATAATTATGGAGGATGTCTCTGCATGCAGCACAGACTGTGAGGATTGTGAGGAGTCTGTCTGAAAATTTAAATGGTACAGTACAGAAGAGTGAAACATAGTTTACAATCATTCAGCTAATAATAATCATCATTCAATCATTCGTGTGTGTGTTTTTTTTTTTGTTTGTTTTTACTAGGGATGAGCCGAATACTCGTTTTAAACGAGTACTCGTTACGGATAATGCATTTTTTCCAAATCCGAGTACAGCCCGAGCATTGTCAGTCATTATTCGTACTCATGCTGATGGGAGATCCTCATTGGTCCTTCATTCTGCTCCGTGCTCCACCGAGACGACAGGATCGTTGTGAGAGAAGCCAATCGGAGCTGATAAAATAAAAATGCGGTATTTATTTTTTTGTAGCGTGCATTGTGCCTGAGGAAAACCTTATAAAGTTGAAGCGTCGGGTGATTGTGCACGCTCGGGGGGGGGGGTTTTCGGGGGTTTTGAAGTTTCGTTTGCTCTCGCGTTTTTTTTTTTTCCTTTTTTCTCTTCTTTTTCATAATAATTTGGGCTTGTGCTCCACTGGGAGGTTGTGATCTGTGGGAGAGAGATGATAACTCATAAAAAAAAAAGAAAGAAAGAAAGAAAGAAAAAAAAAAGAGATGATAACTGGACCGAGGTCCACGTCCTGGTCATGTCCGAGGCACTGCAGCCGCGGACATGACCAGGAAGCTCAGCAGGGGGTATGAGAGGTTTCCCTGGACGCCGGGGAGATTCCGGTGGGGATCGTGGGGGGAGGCATTCATACAATTAAAATATTCATGTTCTGGCTCAATAAAAAAATACTTGTTCTGTAAATAGTCCCTTTACTATTGTGACCAAAAATATTCAAATTGTATTTCTGAGGCTTTTGTGTGAATAAATAATCATTTATATATAACTTTAAAAATATTCATGTTCTGACTAAAATAAAAAAAAACAAATCTGTACATTGTATCATTGAGACTGTTCTGTAAATAGTTTTCAAATGAAGAACCAATATAGCAACTTCTGAGCAATCCATATCAATTTCAGACTTAATATAGTGCACCAATTTCTGCCCCAGCCCATTTCCAGTCAAACCACGCCCACTTCCGGTTTAGACCACGCCCCCTACGAGTACAGATACGGATACAGATCATTTGGATGGGTAAACAGATACAGATACAGATACAGATAGTAGTGTACTCGCTCATCCCTAGTTTTTACTTTTGACAACAGAGTGGAGCAGTATGAGTTACACTCTGTTGTAAATAAAAGCTACTAAATATCTTAAATCATTATTTTTGTCCACAGATTGGATAGATAGTTTAGACCAGAATTTTACACATTTTGCTTTGATTAGAAAAAGTTTCGTGATACGTCTGTCCACTCTCACTCTGCCCGCTCTGAAGGCGCGGACTCCTCCAAAGATTTTTTTTCTTTCTTTGTGTGTGTGTGTGTGTGTTTCTGATCCGGTAGTGACAGGCTACCAGCTGACTCCCAGGCTCCCAGGACCAGACGCGCCGTGCACGGAGCAGCGAGTCACACTGCAAATGAAAGTCCGCTGTACTTGGTGCTGGCAGTGCTCTCTGTGGTGAACTACGGTCACTTCTCCGTTATTTTCTACCATGCCCTAAGTCGAAATCTCGGTAAAATAAAATAATGAGGGATGGTAAAAGGGAAGACGCATAAAAAAGGGGCAAATCTGAAAAAAATTGTTCTGGACCCAGATCATGTTTTAAACTGATTTTATTTAATGACTGACGTGAACACATTTTCAAAAGGATGGATTTCATGACTTTGATAACGATGTTTTCAAACATAATGGCTTTATTATATATTGCCAAGATACCACAAACACTTCATATAAAATATAAAAATACAACTTTTGTAGTCCTCACATCTCTCCAAAAAATAATGAACCAGAATTTTAAGAAATATATATTTTTAATTAAAAGGTCTTTAAAAGGCATGGCAGAAATTATTCACATTGATTGCTATATTTAAAACATTTTTGTTGGATTCTTGATTTTAAAATTAATTAATTACACCCCTATAATAATTCCCTCCTGCCAGGCTCCAGTCCTGGAGGAGTCTGGAAATCTAAAGAAAGGCATTTCTTGCGCCCAGGCTGCTGGAGAGGCTCAGAGTCCCGACGGTCTCTCTCTGGTCCTGGAGGCTGCTGGTTCCTCCACCCTCTGGCTGCTCCACCTTTCCACGAACCAGACTGGCACTGCAGGTGGAGTTGGTGGATGTATCTGGCAGCTGTGCAGTAGCTGCATCTGTACACATCATGATAAAATCATTTTCAGTGCCTTGCCTGTTAAAGAGCTTCTCTTTCAGTGTACTACTGGAGCTAGAGACAGATCAATAAAATACAAGGCGTCTTAATTCGTGATGGTCCTTTGATGGTCAAACCAGGAACAAAAACATCTTGTAAAAATTGAAATCTCTTCTTCTTCTTAGTGCTCCAGCGAGGGTCAGGGTATCCCGTCCCAGTGCGTTGAGCCGACCAGATGAACCAGGTTTTTCCAATGCTGGTGACCTTGTACCAGCTGCTCTGAATCCTCAACAGCAACTCCGTGTTGTTGGAGGTCATCCGCAATAGTGTCGAATCATCGGGTCCGGGGCTTCTCTCGTGGTCGTCTCCAGCCTGCGGCCTTTGGGTCAAACTGGAGAATAGCTCGTGTCGGATGTTCTGGGGGTAGACGAAGGACATGGCCGAGCCAGCGGGTGCGACGTTGTGCGACCAAGGAAGATGCTCGGGGCTGGCCTGTGCGGGCTCTGAGCACTTCATTGGAAACTCGCTGGGGCCACTTGACCCCCAATTTCCACTGGATGTGAAAGCACCGAGCCACGCCACACCGCACCACACCGTGCCTTGAAACGTACTGCGCAGCACTTAGAACCCATTCTCTTCTATGAGACAATTTCCACCGGAAGCGAAAGCGCCACTCTGCGCCGCGTTCCAGAAGCGCCGGTGCGCATCATGGCACTGGTGATTCACTTCAGTTCTATTTTCTGCGCCGCCGCTTCAAAACCTCGTAAATTCACTGTCATTGAAAAAGCACCAGACAGGAAGTTACACCAGAAGTTTCAAAATAAAACACAATGCATGACCTCGTGGACGTAACTTCTTTCCTATATGTTGTTATCACGCCGCCTCGGGAGGCAAGAGAATCGGCTCAACAGGGTACCAGACAGTAGCAAACGCAGACATTACCGTCTTTATATAGAATGAACCATGCAAAAGTAACTATTGGATAAAGAAAAGCTCTTATTTGAGATCAAAACATAAACCATGTACTCACCCTTGCTGGAAGTCTATAAATTACAGATCCATGTGGCTGGATGAGCAGAGGCACCTTACAGAAGCGAAATGAGGTGTTTTGGGGTTTTTTTTCTGTTTATATCATGTGCTGTTTGTGTGGTATTGAGAGCAGAGAGCCTCTCAGAGGAGCAGCCCTCTCCATCCGGACGGCGTGGCGCAGCGCTGTGCTGCCGGTGTGCGTTGACTTTTAGAGCAAGACGTTGGTGTCCGCTGCGCAGCACGGCGCGGCGCTTTCGCGTTCGGTGGAAATTGGGGGTGATGTTCTCGATGGTTCTAAGAGCCCTGCTATTAAAGCCATCGATTCTTGCAGCTGCTATCAAAGCCATCGATTCTTGCGGCTGCTATGAAAGCCATCGATTCTTGCAGCCAGAGTGTCATTCAGGGGCCAGGGGTTTCTGAGCCATAAAGCAGTATGGAGAGTATGACTAAGTTGTAAATCTGGAGCTTCATCTTGCGTGAGATGGTCTGGTGCCGCTAGAGTGGTTTCCAGAGGGACTCCAGAGCAGATGCTGCCAGGGCTTGTCTGCGATCAGTCTCTGGTTTTAGGTCCCCGTTGTCAATCAATCAATCAATCAATCAATCAATCAATCAATCAATCAATCAATCAGTTTATTTTTGTACAGCCCAGTATCACAACAACAGTTGCCTCAGAGGGCTTCAAGATGTTACATTGGTTAGTAAAAATAAAAACAGTGAATAAGCATAATGTTAATATGTCAAATTCACAGTAACGAGACAAAACAAAGCAACCACCGCCTTAGACCCTCACATCCGGCAAGAAAAAACTCCAAAAACCCAGTGGGAAAAGAATAAATCTTGGGGAGAACCACAGTATGGAGGGATCCCACTCCCAGGGACGGACAGCTTTGGCAACAGCTAGTATGAGACAATAAGAAGTAAAGCTTAGGACTAGGTTGAGTACAGTCCGTTGGACGGTCCAGCACAAGAAGCACGGATCCCAGAAGTAGAACCGAAGCCAGTCCGCGGGCACAGCACCGACAGGATTGTCCTTCCGGTCCGGACGGAGCTTGTTCGTAGGCCCTCGTAATAATGGAGTCAGCAACTGAAACTCGAGAAGACCCCCTCGAAGGGGGGGACAGCCGGTGAAAAGCAATGAACGGACGAAAGGGAATAACATTCAGACATTAGAGGATAGGGCTCAGTGCACCGTACTTCCCACAGCATTCTAGCTCCTAGGGCAGCTTTGTGGATAGTTTAGTATTTAAACTAGTATTAAGTTAGTATAGTTTAGTTTAGTTTAGTTTAGTTTAGTTCAGAATCCCTAGCTGACCTGATCATAGGCTGCATCGAAGAGAAACGTCTTGAGCCGAACCTTAAATGCAGAGACTGTGTCTGCCTCTTTGACACCACTTGGAAGCTGGTTCCATAAAAACGGTGCCTGATAGCTAAAGGCTCTTCCATCTAGTGTCCATTTAGAGACCCTAGGAGTCACCAGTAACCCTGTATTTTGAGAGCGAAGTGCTCTGATTGGTTGATAAGGCGTTAAAGCATCTTGGAGATAGGTCGGAGCCATCCCATTTAGGATTTTGTAAGTGAGGAGAAGGATTTTAAATCTCACTCTCAACTCGACAGGAAGCCAGTGAAGAGATTTTAGAACGGGAGTAATGTGTTCACGTCTTCTAGTTCCGGTTAATAATCTGGCGGCCGCATTTTGAACCAACTGGAAGTTTTTTAATGCACTTTTTGGGCAGGCTGCAAGAAGGGAGTTGCAGTAGTCCAGTCTAGTGGAAACAAATGCATGGATGAGTTTTTCTGCATCGCTTCTAGGTAGAATGTTTCTTATTTTAGCTATGTTGCGCAAGTGGAAATATGCTGTTCTACAAGCCAGGTTGATGTGTGCTTTAAAGGAGATATCCTGATCAAATAAGACCCCGAGGTTCCTGACAGTAGAGGAGGAGGATACACTGAAAAGATAACACGTCTTTTAAAATTTTTTATAACCATTCGGATTTAGTTCACGTGCTAATACGCCGTCCCCTGGACCACTGGAAGGAGGATTTTGTCCACTTTCGTCAGTCCGACTCTGTCTCCTCTTCACCTCCAGCAGTTGAGCTAAGCTAACTATGATGCTAACAGCTGGGATCCAGCCACTGGACACACAGACACAAAAGTATTTATGAGCTTATCTCACTTTGTAAATGATATGGATAAGGCGTGGGTCCAGAATCTTCGGAGTATTCTTTTAAGTTTCGTTTTGTCCGCCATTACTCCGCCAGATGCTTAGCAGCAACAACTGAGCAGTACTGAGGATGGAGCTTCCAGAAAGTAAGAAAAGACTGGCTTCTAGCACTGCCACAACTCCAGCACAGACCCCACCAGGCAAAATAAACTTAAATTTTACTCGAGCGCTACTAAAAGAGCGAGGAAGGAGTTTTCTGTGCAGTACAGTACTGCAGTTACACCCAAGGCCTGCAGGGGTCGGTGTTTCGCATAAAATGAGCAAACTGCATAATGCACCTTTAAGTCTTTAAAGGTACAAGACAGATAGTTTTTCATTTGTTACTTATATGCATCTGAACTAGAATAGTGGCACAAAGAAGCAGAAACAAGCTTAATTTCCCTCAGACAGTCTGGGATGTGGCAGGGCAGCCAGGAAATAAAATGTATTTAATCATGTTAATTTGGCAGTGTGCTTCACTGCAGTGCATTTAAAAATACACTCTAAAAAGAAATGTCTAGACTCAACAAAAAAAAAATCAACGCAACAGTTTGGATTAGTCTTTTTAAGTTATGGCAACCTCATTAGAAATTACATAGATCCAACAAACTATATTACTTTGGTCGAATTCATTTTTTTGTCATCAGTCAAAGATCATTTTAAGTACTGCTTACTTAATAAATGCAAGATTTTTTAAGTTGACAACTCAACTTAAAAATCTATATTACTTTGGGTGAATTCATTTTTTGTCTTCAGTCAAAGATCATTTTAAGTACTGCTTACCTAGTAAATGCAAGATTTTTATGTTGATAACTCAAATAAATTGGCTGCCCAATTTTAAAGCTAGGGTTGGCGATCTTGGAAAACTAGCATGTAGCACGAATGTAGCATCTCCCCAAGGCTCCGCCCAGCTCCCACCCCATTGGAGGAGCTCCGTTGGGAGCGGAGACGCAGAGCCCGCGCGCACGGTGTGCGCAGCACTTCCGCGTCCAGTGCGTTCCTGGCGTAACCTGTCCTCAGCGCTTCGTTTCTTCGTTTTTCTTTATTTGCACTGTGCCAAGTATGGCGCACTCACGGTAAGTAAAGTCCCAAACATTCTTCTCCACCATTCTGCAACGACGCTCCGTCCTTCTACGCGCGCACTGAACCAGGGTCAGTGCACGCCATTGACATGTACGCGCAGGGGGCAGGTCGAACGGCGAAGGGATTTGATTGGTTTAAAAAAAGGTGTCCCGTCAAGACGATTGGTTGCTGTTTTTCCCGTTTTACTCCTGCTGTAGATAGCGGATATTTTCCAAACTACTTTAAGAACACGCTATGAATTGTTTCCCATCGGGTCATAAAGATCATTTTAACCAGTATTTTAAAAAATGTATCTCATTCAAATCGCCAACCCTAGCTTTAAGTAGTTAAAATGGACAGTTTTTGATTAGCCTTAATATTGCGATTATTTGGGAATACAATACTGTCATAACCAATGTGGACTGATTCTGTACAGGCAGACACAGGCCTTTAATAACCCCAGAGGCATATGGGAACTGTTCTGTTGAACTCTAGAAGTTTTAGTGTAGTAGCAGGGGCAGATTAAATGCTCAATACTTCTCATCGCATGTTTGACACGAAAAGTAACTAAACTATTTAGATTAACTGAACAACAAGAACACAACCAAACACAACTATCAATAACACTATTAACATCAGAACATTGAAATAAATCATGAAATCAGTGTTTAAATCTTGAATATCTCATCCCAAACTCCCATGATTCATTGTGACACTACCATCATCATTGTTAAATTCTTCAAAGAGCCCACTCCCTTTATGCTGTGACCAACACTGACCATGCCGATGTGGTGTCCTTACTCCAACCATTAGAAATAAATTTTACTCGCCATGAAATGTTGCTTGTATCAAGGTTTTTCATCCTGCTAACCCACTGTCAAACTCATCCAGGCATGTTGTGTGGTGAGAGGGAACTTAAAATTGTGAAATCAACCTTGACAAAATTAAATTATCCAGCCAAGTTTGTTAAGTTATAACAACTTGAATTTTGTTTTAAACCCATCAACAATGAATTTTGAGTTCAAATTGCAAGCAAAATTAAGTTGATGTAAATAGGAACATTTTTATTTATTCATAACTTGAAAAAAATAAGTTTGAAACTTAGAAAATTTATCAAAATCAACTAATTACAATTTTTCACTTGGATCCATGTATGAAATCAAGTGGTGTTAGAAGCTTCTCTGAGTTACTTTTTAGAGTGTAAGGAGAGGTGTTCATTTGATTGGTCAAATTATTCTCAGCTGGGTTAAACTCAATTTCTCTCCCCCCTCTTGCGCTACCTGTGCCGGTGGCCGGGATGGAAGAGTGACTGTGCTGCTCTGGGCCCCTTCACCAAAATCGCAAAATGTTCTGGACACGCCCCAGTGACTTCCTGCACTGAAGGCGTGCTTTGCGCTCTGCTGACAGCGAGCAAAGTCTACGAAAATAGAGCCCTATAAGTAAAAAAAACAGGTACAAACTGACTGATGAGCATCTTCGAGCCATACTGAGGATCTCGACTGCTTCCTCCCTGAAGCCAAACGTGGCTTGGCTGTGTGAGAGAAAGTGCTGCCAGGTCTCTGGCAGCAAACAGCAGGCAAGAGAAGCCTGTCTTCTGAAAAACGCTTCATGTTGTGAAGGATCATTAATGTTCTGAAAAACCATTCATGTTGTGAGGGACCATTAATGTTCTGAAGAACCTGTTCATGTTGAGGAACAGTAATATTAAGGATTGAAAAGATTGTATCAGTTGGACTTTTATTGTGGAGTAGTTGATGCAGCTCTACTTCCAGCAACCCCCAAATAAGTTGAGTTTGAGACCCCTGGTTGTGATATAGATATTTTAAAATGGTGATGGATTTTTGATATTATATACTTCTAGTGAATATAAAAGGAGTAAAAGGAGATTTAATGTAGAGGAGAACCACGAGAATCCATTTTTGGAAGGAGGTGTATTGAGTGGGTTGAGATCATCTTGGATCAAGATCTCCTTTGAATACACTGACTTTGATTTGCATGCAGGGGCGGACTTACCATTAGGCGAAACTAGGCAGTTGCCTAGGGCCCCAAGTTCCTGGGGGCCCCATAAAACTCCTCATACACTTATGGTTAATACAGTTATTGCTTATTTGTACACATTAATTATGTTTTGACTGAAATCCTGTCGCTAAAATACCAGCAGAATGCTTATTGTATTATGTGTGTCTCGGCCCCCCCTTCAGTCTCCACGACATTGGATCAATCCATCTCACTGCGGATGTGCAGAGAGGATGCAGGAAGACAGCAGCAAAACATACGAAAACAAACGGCGTGAAGACAAGAGAAGAGCAGAGAAAAGAACAGAAAAGAAAAAGACGATGAAAAGAAGCTCCCCCAGCGGTGCTGAAAAAAGAAGGAAAAAGGAGGAAAGCAGAAAGCTGCTCTCAAAATGCCCCAAAGTGACGACATACTTCACTGTGGCAGCGGCTAGCAGCAGCAACCCACCACGGCCCCAATCCAAGTTGTCCCTGACCTCGCCGGCCCCAAGCCAAGTCGGCCCCGACCAACTCGACCCCAGCCCCCAATCAACTCGGCCCCGGCCAACTCGGTCCCAAGTAACTGTTCCAGTGGAACAGAGCACATTTAGAGCAGCGGCACGTTGTTTTTATGTTTTTAATCCTCGTGAACGTCTGTGTGCGTCTCTGCAATCAGCGGATTCAGCGGGTTCAGGAGCGTCGGAATGTTAATTACTACTGAAAATAACCAGGGTTACAATGGCTATATGTGAAGGATTTGTGTGAGGTGGAGAAAAAAAATACCCCTGGCAACAAGTGGCTGGGGGACACGTCCCCCCCGTCCCCCCCTAAACTGACACCTATGTGCAGATGGTTTTAATGAGACAGATGTTGCAACTGAGGCTTTACTGTTCATGGTATTGATCAAGTTCAAACTTAGTATGAATCAAAATAAAATACAATATCCACAACAACCAGCAAGTGTAACGGTTTGCATGAGGCAGTAAAATTCAGAGTCTTTTTCAGGTGTGACAAGCATATTACTGACATTTTCCTTAACCTGACAGTGACTGTTAAAGAACATACATATTCATAATATGGATAAACGCTTAACTAATCTCTCACAATGGTTCCTGTGGATAGTTTAGATATGATAAAATGCCAACCCCAAAGTCGGTGTTTGACAGTTTCTCTGTATGTATTGCAGGATTTGTTGCTGGGTAACATTTTTTGTTACTTTGTTTGTTATTCTCTTCAGTCAGTTATTCGGTGCCCTGTTCCTGTGCCACAGTGTCCGAATGCCTGCTGAGAATGGTGAAACAGTACATTTCAAAGTTAATTTGCATTTTTTTTTCTTTTCTAGGGTTCAACCAATCAGAATGCAGCAGTGAACCTTATTTCACTTGTAGGAATGGAAAGTGCATCCCTCTCAGCCTGGTGTGTGATGACAAAGGCATAGACAACTGTGGTGATGGAAGTGATCTGGAAGAAAATCTAACTACAGGCTGTGAAGGTCAGTCAGGCTCATGTCTGCTCGAAATTCTTCATCAGAGGATTTCACAATGCCTTTGAGAAACAAAGGGTCCACACTTCCTCAAAGGTTGGGATGATTCAATTGTTACTTAAAGCTACAAGCAGCCTTGAATGGGTCCTTGCCACTTGCACAAGTCCAAATGTCATTGCAGCTGGAGTTTTTGAAAACGTATTAAGTTTGGGGCTGATTGGAGCAGGTGCTCACCACTTCCTGCTTCCAGCAGGTGGCACTTTACCTGATTATGGTAGTCGGACGTCCGCAGAGTTTGGCCATCTTCGTACGGGAAACTCACTCGCTCGTTACATTGTGTTGATGAGACATGAACTGTTTAACAAGCTCACTTGCTCAAATTTCAACCGATTTTCAAACGGTTTGGTTTGTAGTAAACATCAATTCTCTGTTAATGACATGACATATGTTTGAATGAGCATGGCATGCCCTAAACATATATATATATATATATATATATATATATATATATATATATATATATATGTATATATTATGGATGAGCGACTACACCACTATCTGTATCTGTATCTGTTTACCCATCCAAATTATCTGTATCCGTATCTGTACGTGGAGGGGGCGTGGCCTAAACCGGAAGCGGGCATGGTTAAACCGGAAATGGGGTGGGGCAGAAATTAGCACACTATTTTAAGTCTGAAATTGATATGGATTGCTCAGAAGTTGCTATATTTGTTCTTTATTTGAAAATTATTTACCGAACAGTTTCAATGATACAATGTATACGTTTTTTTATTTTAGTCAGAACATGAACATTTTTAAAGTTACATAAATGATAATTCATTCACACAACAGCCTCAGAATGAAGATTTGAATATTTTTTTTGTCACAATAGTAAAAGAACTATTTACAGAACAAGTATGTTTATTGAAGCAGAACATGAATATTTATGTATAGGTGTATGAATGAATTTCCATAACACCTTCTATATAATTATTGTCCGGACTCCAGCTGGAGTCCAAGGAAAGGAACAGGCCTCCCTGGGTTGGGACTGCCTCCCCCACGG
>NC_043749.1:36937996-37007996 GCF_902148845.1 Salarias fasciatus
AATCAAAATTATTGAATATTTTTATGATACAGTGTAGATTACACTTTGCTGGTATATAGAGTAATGTTAAAGGGGTCCTATTATGCAAAATTCACTTTAAAAAGGTGTCTTTACAATCATATTGCCTCCCAGAGCCTCTGTATGATCCCCCAGAAGTGAAAAATTCAGTCACCTCCCTCAATTGTGGCTCCACTTTTAAGAAAATATACACTCAAACAGGCGGTTCTGAAATCTTCCTCTTTCTGACGTCATGAAGAGGAACGCCACTCCCCCCCGGAAGAGAATCCAGCCTTTGGCCGCCCCCGGACAGGTCGCTCATCTTGGCTGTATTTTCTCATCCATCGCCAGTGTTTTCATAAAGTCAGCTCCTCCACCGTCTTCAGGTGGATCAGCTGACGAGCTGACAGTTTTTGCTAACTTAGCCACAATTAGCTCGGATGGGAACGTAGCGGAGCTCCTCTCCCCAGCAGAAAGGCACTTTGAGTCGGCCTCGGCTGTGACGGCGCCCGGGCGTCTGACTTCCAGGGCCGAGTTGGGGCCGATTGGGTAAACGGCCCGGAGCTGCTCCACGGAAGCTGGTCCCGAAGCCGGCGGAGACGCACGGCTCGCCCGGCCGCTGGGCTGCTCCTCTCCTCGCCGGGAGGCTGTTGAGCTCCGGAGCCCAGCGGAGGCGCACTGCGCCCGGGCGCAAAGTCAACACACACCGGCAGCGCCGTCCGGATGAAGAGGGCTGCTCCTCTGAGAGGCTCTCTGCTCTCGATGTCACACCAACAACACATGATATAAAGAGAAAAAAAAAAAAAAACACACCTCATTTCGCTTCTGTAAGGTCGCTCTGCTCGTCCAGCCACATTGATCTGTAATTTATAGACTTCCAGCAAGGATGAGTACATGGTTTATGTTTTGATCTCAAATGAGAGCTTTTCTTTATCCAATAGTTACTTTTGTTTGGTTTATTCTATATAAAAACGATAATTTCTGCGTTTGCTGCTGTCTGGACCCTGTTCAGCTGATTCTCTCCTCCCGAGGCGGCGGAATAACAACATATAGGAAAAAGTTTACATCCATGAGGTCGTGCATTGTTTTTTATTTTGAAACTTCCGGTGTAAGTTCCTGTAAGGTGCTTTCTTAACGACAGTAAATTTACGAGGTGGGCGTGGCCAGATGCGTTCAAGTTCATCACGAAAAATAGGCTGTCAAAAACAGGCTGTTCTGAAGAAGGCTCCTCAGAGCCACTTTTTAGACCCTCAAACTCCAAACATAGGACGAATTTGGGGCAAACAAACTTATATACCATGTTTTTGGGCGTCCGTGACCTATATGACGTGACTGAAAAATAGCATAATATAACTCCTTTAACTTTGATTCTGTATTTTACAAACAATGTGAAAGAAACTGATTGGCTTGTGTGTTGTTTTAGTCGGGAAACGACTTGATGTTGATGTACAACTTCGATTGGTTCTTCTTTTACTCTTTACATTTTTAGACACAACTGTGCTGCTATAGCATTTGCATCAATCTTGTGGCTGCAATGTGTCAGCTGCTCACAAGTCTGGACAATGATTGGAAGGGTTACCCAGAGAACTAACTCAACCTCATCATCTTTTTGCGTGCCCCAGTCATCAGAAGTTTCAGTTTGCATTTTGCACTCTGACTTTTACATTTTGTCTCACATGCAGGCAGCTTGGAAGAAAGACTGTTTCAGCCTTTTCCTTCTCAGCAAACAAATCCAGTCTTGCCTCGTCAACCTTGCCTTGCTTGGTAATGAAAAACTTCTTAAGGATGCTGATGCTGAATCATAGATGGGTATTGACTGGACTTTCTGAAGACAGGACTCATTTCAGCACACACACCCCATGCTTGCCTTTGAGTGTTATTGTCAGTGTAGGTGTGACTGAACAACATACCACTGGATTCTTCAGGGCCAAGATTGACCACCATATTCAGGGCCAATATTCACCAACTGACAGCCACCTAATTAAAGCTAGGGTCGGCGATCTTGGAAATCTAGCATTTAGCACGAATGTAGCATCTTCCCAAGGCTCCACCCAGCTCCCACCCCATTGGAGGAGCTCCCATTGGGAGCGAACGCACGAGATGCGGAAGCACCACGCACACAGAGTTTGTGATCACCTCCAATGTTATTAACCTTTCTGACTGCCCGTACACAACGTGCATAGGAGCGCACCGCGCCCGCTCCGCTTCCTTCTATTTTTCACGCGAGCCGCGAGCGCCGAGAGCTCCTTGGCAACGCGCTCTGAACCAGGGCCAGTGCACGCCATTGAAATGAACGTGCAGGGCGAAGGGATTTGATTGGTTCCTGAAGAGCGGTCCGCGTCTTACGATTGGTCGGAGTTTTTACTGTCCTGTGGCCGCTACAGTTGACAGATTTTTTCCGCCCCTTTTTCCGTCCACATAATGTATTGACTTCTCCCAGCGGGCGAGGAGCATTTCACTCAGTATGGCAAAAAGTGCTTTTGGACAACATCGTCTACCCTAGCTTTAAGTTACCCTTGCCAAATCATTTGAGTTGTCCAAATGATTCCTAAGCCTGCATTCTGAAGAGCAGCGACACACTTGCTGCAACAATAAGAATATCTGATAATGTACTTTTTCAAAAAGTACATTTTGACCTTTATTTGTGGCAAATGTGGTGCTTATATGACCAAGTGAAAGATAGGTAACACTCCACTTGAAGCATACCTGTATAACGCATTATAAGTACATTTAGATAGCATTATAATGCCATTATAGCACTGTGTAGGTATAGTTATAAACACTCATAAATGATCACAATGCTTTATAACATCAATCAGGGCCAGGGCCTGGTGTATAACCCTAACCCTGTGCTGTATAGTGGGTTATAAAACATTGTGATAATTTATGAGTGTTTATAACTACTTATAATGCATTATACAGGTATGCTTCAAGTAAAGTGTTACAGAAAGATGCTTATGGAATATTTTCTTAATCCACCCCCTATTTCTCTTGTGGACCCCGGTCTGACGGGAACCCATGCACCTTGAAAACATGATTAAGAACTCCCTTGTCTCCTTGGTGGTCAGCAACTTAAACAGGGCAATGAAATGCACCATCTTAGAGAACTGGTCAACCACCAGCTATTACATCATTCAAAAAACTGAGGTTTTATAGCTCATTTAAACTAATCTCCAGTTAAATCAGAAACAAGTTTAGAGAGAGAGAGAGAGAGAGAGAGAGAGAGAGAGAGAGAGAGAGAGAGAGAGAGAGAGAGAGACTACAGGACAGAAAGAGAGCACATACTTGGAGAGAGACTAAAGGTTAGTGACAAATGAAAGTGAAACATGGTGAGTAAAGGCCTATTCATTCTCCACAAGAACAAGGACAAAGTTCGGCAGGATGATGTCATTCAGCAGCCAAACAAAGTTCTCCTGCCGGCTGACATTTTATACTCCAGCAGAAGCTGTTTCAACTCAAAGGCCACAGCCCTCTGAGGCCACGGCCCCTCAGTGCTGACTCCACTTCTCCAGATGTTTCAAGCAACTCTGCATGGCTGATAGTGTAGCAATGACAGAACCGGGTCCTCATTAAGTTAAGGAATGAGTTTTCAAAAACTTTCAAAAATAGGCCTATTTGTGGATAATACTGGAGTTACATAAATGGCTTTTAATTGTTTTCCCTCAAACTGTCCTTGAAATTGTGGTTAAGAACTCCCCCCCACCCCCAACACTAAAATGGTTTGGCCAAGACATCATAGATGATTTTGCCAGAAGGAAAGTTCAGCACATGGCATTTGGAGTTCAAATCTAAACATGTCCCACTAACAGTAGTCTTAATGGTAAATATTCATTTATTTCCTGTAGGGCTGCATGGTATTTGCCTCATAAACCAGGCCCGCCCACTCCTCATCCCCGTTTGGATTTTGGAGTTGAGCTCAGTCTGGGTAGGAGCCCATAGAAGGGGATTTCACTCTGTCGTGAAATGGCCGAGCCAATCAGCTGCTTTTTGTTTTCAAATTTTTTTGGCGAATTCCGGTAGCTAAACCGGAAGTGCGCATCACTGCGCGTAGCGGAGATTACGGACTTTAACTTTAACCATCATCTGAAAGCTGCAATAAGTAAAGTTATAGCCAAAATACCAAGAATTACAACAATCAAGCAAGAGCAAGAGTCTGCGCTTGGTGAGTTTCAAACAGGAAAAGACGTTTTTCGCGTGTCTTTGCTTGTAGGGAAGCTAGAGCTAATGAGCTAATGCTAACCCTTAGAGAAGTGAATGTATTTTGATGACGTTTTTGTTTTGAAGCACTGATTGGCTGAAGTACGCTGTCAGTCAAAGGAGTAACCACTACCCCCAGCTCCAAATCCAAATGTGGATGAGGAGTGGGGGCGGGGCTGGTTTACCAGGCTAGCGTGGTATGACAGTAGAAATGATATAAATTTAGCCACAGTAGAGATTTGCGCTCTGCTGTCATCTAACAGTAGGGCGACAGTAGCTCAGTTGGTAGAGCAGGTCATCTTATAACCGGAAGGTTGGTGGTTCGATCCCTGCTCCCGCAGGCGTAAAACTGTCATTGTGTCCTTGGGCAAGACATTTCACCCACCTTGCCTAGTATGAGAGTTGTGAGAGTGAATGGTTGGTGGTGGTGGGAGGGGCCGATGGTGCAGACTGGCAGCCTCGCTTCCGTCAGTCTATCCCAGGGCAGCTGTGGCTACAGCAGGAGCTTACCACCACCCAGTATGGAGAGAATGAAGAATGCAATGTGAAGCGTCTTTGAGTGTCCAGAAAAGCGCTATATAAAACCAATGCATTATTTTTATCTAACCTGAAACAGTTTAACCGCTACTATGTAAATAGAATGTGCAGAAACGATCGTTCAATCGTTTTCTTTTACTGAAAAACGGTGCATCACATCATTGAACATGTTTCATCTTCTTCTGGTGCACAAATTGCCGGCTAAACACTCTTTTTCTGACAACATGCAGAGAGAGCCTGGCTTCAAGGGCCATCTGTGGTGTCTGTGTAAAAATAAGGTTGAACATGCAAACAGCACACCTAGTGGCATGCAGTGCAAATGCAGGTGAATGAAACAGCGACAAAGCCCATTCAGAAACACTTCCATTATAGGTTTTACTCTGCAACATTTATACTGCAATATATATCGTTACCATGAACAGCCCTAGTTTCCAGCTAGTGTCAGTACATATGAAGAGTGTATTTGGCAGCAACAACTTATGTGCAGTTTGTTAATGTTAACCATTATTGCAAATTCCTGTCACTTGTCTTTAGCAGAGAGAGATGTGAGGAGAGGAGAGGAGAGGAGAGGAGGGCAACAGGAGTGGAAGAGCAGGAGCGAGGAAGAAGACAGGAGAGGAAGAATGAGGGAAAAGGAGAGGTCCAGGTGTGGAGAGGGATGGGGGGCTCATCCAACATTATCTTGTCCCGGGCCAAGGGAAAACTGTCAGCTGGCCTGAATGGGAGTGTCGAAGTAAAGCAGGAAAATCTGACCAACTACAGAAGACTTCTCGATCACCCAGCCGAAGAAAATTCTTACAGGAGGATGGTGTGAAGCGGCCGAAGATTGGCCAGGAGGAGGTGCTGGTCCTGGTTAAACTTCGTTCTTGTTCTTGTGGAGTATGAATAGGCCTTAAGAAAAGAAAGAAGCTCACAGTAGGTCCTTCAGCAGTCTTAGTAAATGATCCAGGGTCGCCTGAAGCAGCTCCAACTGTAAAAGTGCTTTATCAGTTCAGCCTTACTAAGGGTGCTTTCACACCTACAGCATTTGGTCCGCTTGAAGCAGATTAGAGTCCGCAACACCTGCAGGTTTGGTTCGTTTGCGCTGGTGTGAAAGCAGACCAGTTAATTTTGGTCCGGAACAAAGAACTGTACCGAGACCTCGTCGAGAAGGTGGTCTCGGTGCGTTTCCAAGCGGACTCTAGTGCGGTTCGCTGCTGTGAACGTTGACCGGCCTCGGTCCTGTCCGCTCTGTTATGGAGAAGGCTTTTTGGTCGGCGGAAGCTTCCATAGCAACACATGCAATCAGGGTTCACTTCCATCACCCAAAACACGCTATTGTGTGAACAGCGCCACCAAGGGGCTGGAGGGTCATAGTGGATAGTTTGTCTGCAAAAACAAGTGGTGTGAATGCCAACCGAACTAGCTGACAGCTGCAACATTTATGTCCGAATCGAACCACTCTAGCAGACTAGTAGATGTGAAAGCACCCTAAAACTAGGAGCTGTGGCAGTGATCACAACAGAGGTTCTCCTGTTCTGAGAATGTCACATTTCAATTTGCACAATGTCAAATTGACAGCCCAAGAAAGCCCATGCCCACATGCCAGAATCTAGACCTGATCTGAGCTTTTGTCTTCCCTGTGAAGTCTGGCCAAAACACACAGGTTGGAGGTCAGAAAAGTAGCTCTGAGTAGGATAGGTTGGATAATACAATTAAAGGTCATATATAGGATATGATTGCCTTTTGACAGCTAAATGAAACTTGTGCTTTGTCCCTCCTGCCTCAGACTCTCCCATCTCCTTGTCCCTGCTGGCTGTTTACATTTTGCTCGGCATGGTGGCCGGAGGCATTGTGCTCTGCTGGTGCTGCTGGTCCCCCGGCTGGTTCCTTTGGCGCATCAGCATCTGCCGCTTCTTACCCTGCTGCAACTCGACCTGCGCCTCCTGCCACATCTGCATCCACAGCAAGGAGCACCGGCTGGCAAAAATCACACCACACACACCATCGGTCAATGGAATGCCAACAAGCTTGGTGACTGCTGCCAACAGTACTGAGGAACATGTCAGCACAGCAGCCATGTAGAGCAGGAGGAATCATCCAGTTCTAAAATGAGGAGTTGTGAATGCAGAACTGTGACCCACAGTGAACATGGTGAAGAACATTTCAGGAAGGCTGGAACAATGTAGTTCAGGACACACAATGCTGAGCTGAACAGATATGAAAGGATCCAAGTTCTGGATAAAATTTGGGTTTTGTGCTTTAAGAATCATATTGTGCATATCATCATGCATTAAAAGCAGATAGGTAGAGCTATTTCCAACTAAACTACACATGCTGTCAAAAGCGCTGACTGAAGTCACATGCCTTCTCTCTACACCAGGGAGCCCAGGGACCAGAACTTGGTTGTTGAGGTTCAGTCTGGCCTTTGACATTATCTTTCATAATGTAACAAGAAAGTATTTAGCTTTATTTGTCAATGTTTCATATAAGGCACAGAGTGCAAAGTCAGGACATGTTTTTTTTTTTTTTTATGTCACTGAATTTAACACCTGCAGCCACATTTAAGAGTACAGTTTGATTTTTGCATTACTTTTTCTTAAAAAAAAAATAAAATTCTGGTTGGAAATGTTGGAAATAAATGAAATCACTCATGTTTTTTCCACGTTTATGTGTCCAGGTCCCTTGAGATTAATTCGGGCTGGTGTGTAGAAACATGATTGGATTACATGATTTGACATGATTATACATGTCAAATCATGTAATTCAATGGCAAAATCCAATGACCAATAATGTCATCATTTTAACAGTTCAGTTATACATTGTAAAACAAAACTCAATACCTTTCCAATAGTGCAATAACATTTTGACAATAATTTTATATTTTCTTTGTGTTTTTTTTTTTTTTTTTTTTTTTTACTTTTGCCATGTTATTCAGGTAGCATTAACAATTCTTTTGGAAAAAAAAAATATCTTACCTACAGCTAATAATGCGCAGCTTAATAAAACTAGTAAGTTCATGAAAACAGCGTATTTGTCATTTTGTGCAGTTAGGTGATCAAAAATAGTTACATCACTGGTTGCTGCAGGCTCCATGTGGAAATGGATTCATCATTATATGTAGCTTCACCCTCTTTTACATGACAGCCACTCTGAAATTCAGTTTGATGGAGACTCTAAGTGAGTTGGATGAGTGCCAAAATTTTTTTAAAACATTAAAGTCAAAGTATTATTTTCATTACCTGCTCTCTACATTCAGATTCTGATCCTGTGTTGGGTTCCACCATTCACCCCATCTCCTCCAAACTCTTTTGACTTTAGACATCATACTGTATGATAAACCCTTCTATTTGGCTGCTGCATTCACAATTTGCGTATTCATGCAGTTGGCAATCAGGATATTTACCAGTTGGGAAGGCCCCACTTCCTACTTTACAGCAATCACATGAGAATTATTAACAAACAAGATGGTGAACTCCAGTTGGGTTGATTTATTACTGGTCTCTAGGAAACACACGATCCAGCTCACCATCACAGACATCAACCAAGAGACAGATGAAGTGATTCTCATTAAGGATTGTTCATTTTACATTTCTGCATATCTACTGTACTGTACCCACTTGTTTTGTATTGTTTTGTGTTTTTTTAAACTGATAAACTGTTATAACTTTACCTATAAAGCTTTATCATTACAAGCAGCCATTGTGTTTCAGTGAAGACAAAGTCGTGTATGATTGGAGTTTTTTTCTATTAACTTTGACACAAACCACAGTGATTTTATGTGACATTAGGTGCTACCAAGAAAACTAAACTCACAGTTTCCCACAATATGAATTTACCTGAGGCTGTCAAACTCAGATCAGTCTGTTTTTCTTGGAAACTTAATGTGTGTTTTTACATGAAGATGACTGCAATCAGGCCCGGCGTCAGGGGGGCAATTAGGGGGGCAATGCCCCCCACCCACCCTCCTGTGCCTCCTTGTCCCCCCTGGCTGTCAAAGGGTTTTTTTTTTTTCTTATTAAAAACAAAATAATTCATAATTTCTTTTGTGTGTCACATTGTGTTAATTCATATTCAGTTAACTGAAATAAATAAAATTTAAAATAATTTTAAGTTACGTTTCGGCTTCTGTCATGTGACGTGTGCGTGCTGCTGCAAGTGCAGACCCGGGGTCGAGGGAGGGCAGACTGCCTCGCCCCCTCAGTCAAAATATAGTATTTCATTAAAAAAAAAATAAGTTTTCAGTCTATTATGTGCTTAAAAACAACAGCAAACTCCACTGGCTTGGTCAAATTAATATGTGTTGTGCTATTCAAAATTAAAAAAAAAAAAAAGAGGAGACTCCAGCTCTACTAAAGGTTAGAGCTGGCTATTTTATCATTTTTTTGTTACTATTTGTGCTTCTTTAGCAATGTGGTTAATGATCATACACTGTAAAATTTTTCACCGGGAATTCACAATAAATTATTGGATAAGTTTTGCATGACTTTCACAGCAAGGATTGCAGCATGATACTGTGAAATGTACTCACAACAATTTACTGTGATTTCACATCTGTGATGTCACAATGCATTGTTGTAAATGCACAACTGTTTACTGTAACTTCACAGTTTCAATGGCAAAGCGCTTACTGTGATATTAAAGTACACTACTGGGGAATTACAACCTTTTGCTCTACATCATTACAACAGGGCCCTGTACTTTTACAGTGTGTGCTGTGAAAGTAATGCACAAGTCGGCAGTAATTTACTGTGAAAGTAATGCAGATGAAGCATCCATTTACTGAAAATTTATAATCATTGTACAATTAAAATCAAATCCCCCACAGCCACCACACCCTGAAATGTGTGCCGAAACCTGCGATTCAATTATGTGTCAGAGTAACAAACAGACATGTTATTTTTTTCATCAAATTTACTTTAATATGTAAGAAAGGCAACATCCACAAAATGCCATAGCAGGAATACACATTACAATCAAGGTACAATTTAAATCAAACCCCCCACCGCCACCACACTCTGAGGTAAAGTCACTGTCAGCCCAATGACGTATTTGTGATAGGGTTGGTTTTTGTTTGATGCATGTTTTATTTGTGGTTTTATTGTGTGGTTTATTTATGGTTTTAGTGAAGTTTTTATTTGCATGCACTTTTACCAACAACCCTTGAACGCACCACAGGCAACACCGATGAGCAGCATCCACAGCAGCTGGGTCTGGGGAGAGACGCTCTCAATTAACAGGATTGGCAGCAGCTGGGGAGGCAGGACCTTCATGTCTTAGGGAGCAGCCACAGAACGAGTGAGGAAGCGGATGAGAAGGACGACCTGAGTCAGCGCTGTCGAGACCTTCATCTGAACCAGGAAGTCCAGACACCTACGGAGACTTCGACTACCAGTCCAGGAAGTATTATTTTTTGAGTGAGGAGCGGCAGACTCACCATTGACAGCAGGGCCACGGAGGAGCGGCAGACCCACCGTCAACAGCAGAGGACTGGGCAGGATTTTAACAGTTTTTAAAATAAACCGGTGTATTTTTTTAACAGAATATTGTGGTTTTTTTAACCTGCTCCCCCTGATCCAAAAGGACCTGCATTTGGAGTCCTAGGCTCTTTAACCTAGGTGGCGTTGTCGGCATTTTTAGTTAGTGATTTTGGGGAGTTTTTTTTTTATTGTTATACATGCTTCACACGTCACAATTTTCTGGCGTTGTCGGCAGGATCGGGGATCGAGCAGGTTAAAAAAAAAAAACCTAGGATTTTTTAAAATTTTTATTGTATTTTATTTTTTCACAATGATGATGCCTGTTATTTCTACATATCCACACAGAAGGTGCATGTTGTGATGGGTGCATTAACTGGTGCAGCTAAAAGGCAGATCAGTGTGTTACCTTGGGAGGAGCGTAATACCACAGCCAAAATCTTTGCAGTGCGTGATGGTCTTTACCAAGAGCGGGTGTCCGTGTCTCGGGTTAGAGCCCAGTTTTATGGTTGTCGGCAAAAACCAGATGAGGCTGTGCAATCTTATGTCCTGAGGTTGAGAGAGCTCCATGGCAGGCTGCAGCAACTCGACCCAGATGGAGCCCCCACGGATGGCCACCTAAAGGAGCAGTTTCTGCTCGGACTAGAGGAAGGACCCTTGACCCAGGCGCTAAAGAGGCATGCCCGACAGCACCCAGCTGGAACTTTTGACCTCCTTCAACAGGAGGCCTTACTGCTGGAAGAGGATGGATGTGGGCACCCATGGTCAGAGGTAACCTGTACAGCTGTCGGGGGGGCCAGTAACCGCTCTTTTCAACCACAGAAACCTGATTGGAAAGCTGAGTTTAAGCGGGAGATTTTGACGGAGCTTAAGGACCAGCTGAAGGACTGGACACAGGAACTCCTCCGGGAGCTCCAGCCACAAAACGCCCAGAGCAGCCCAGACACACCCACCACGAACCCGGATGGCAATCGGGGACGCCTGCGCCTTCAAACCTGTGGGCTGCAGATGGGAAGCCGATTTGCAGGCGCTGTCACCAAGTGGGCCATATTGCTCGGTTCTGCAGGAATCGTGATCAACCAGCACCTTTAAACTAACGTGCCCCGCTACTGAGGCTCGGGCGGTGGGGTTAGGACAGGAGCAAAGGTTGGAAGAGCCAGCTGAGGCCCTAATTGGGGAATGCCCACATGTTGAAGTGAGGATGGGGGGAGTTAGCATGGCGGGACTTTTGGACACAGGTTCCCAGACGACACTGATGCAGCACAGTGTTTTTAGTCAACACTTCCCAGCGCATGAGGTTAAAGAGCTCCCAACTATGATCAGACTCAAAGCTGCAAACGGCCTTCGTATCCCTTGTTTAGGCTCTGCCATAATGGATTTTGTTATTAAAGGCCATGAGATAGCCCAGCGAGGAGTATTCATAGTGGAAGATGAGTTCTCGTCTAATCCCCTCATTGTAGGCATGAATGTAGTACGAGCATGTTGGGATACAGTGTTTCATAACCCTAACGGTCCAGCGTCTTTCTCCTGTCAGAATCCAAAGTTTCAGAATGCTTGGAGAGCTGCTTTCGCTCTATGCCGCAGGACTGAGGTGACCTCAGAAGATGGCTTCCTGGGTTATGTCTGGCCAGCTCGCCGCCAGGGGATCACTATACCAGCCAGAAGCGAGGTTGTGGTGTGGGGCCGGGCCAAAGTCGGGCCATGAGGGGGTGACTACCATGGGCTCGTAGACACTCCAGGAGCCCGGTGCCATTTCTGTAGCCCGGACTGTGGCTGTAGTCAAGCAAGGCCGACTCCCTATTCGCATCCGTAACCTGCATGAGTTTCCGGTCTCCATAGGACGCTACCAGAAACTGGGCAGGCTGTTCCAGGTGGACGAAACAGATGTTCATGGAGCGCGTGATGTTGACCTGAAACTTGGTCCTGATAATGTGGTGGAAGTGAGCGTGGTGGACGTGTGCAATGGGGTGAAAGAGGACCAGACCTTTGAGGTACTGAAGTTGGCTGACCGACTGGACCTGGCCCTGGAGGAGCAAGGTCAGCTGGCAGCTCTGCTGCAAAAATGGGAGAGTGTCTTTTCCACCCATGAGGAGGATTTTGGGCGAACTGATGCAGTGAAGCACTGCATCCCCAGGGGTGACGCAACTCCCATTAGGGAACGCTTCCGACCCCTGCCACCCTTGTTGTATAAGGACATGCGAGCCCTCCTGGCAGGTATGTTGCAAAAAGGCATCATTGTTGAAAGTTCCAGCCCCTGGGCAGCACCTATTGTCATGGTGAAGAAGAAAGACGGCAGCTGGAGGTTTTGTGTTGATTATAGGAAGCTGAACGCTGTTACTCATAAAGATGCTTTCCCACTTCCTAGGATTGAGGAGACCCTGACCTCGATGACCCAGGAAGAGTGGTTCTCCACACTGGACCTCGCAAGCGGCTACTGGCAAGTGGAGGTGGACCCAAAGGACCAGGAGAAAACTGCCTTTACAACCCCAATAGGTCTATTTGAGTTTCAGTGCATGCCCTTTGGCCTTTGCAACGCACCCGCCACGTTTCAGCGTTTGATGCAGCAGTGCCTCAGTGGTCAGATTACAGACTCTCTGCTTGTCTACTTGGATGACATTATTGTGTATTCTCCTGATTTTACCACCCACCTTAAACATCTGGAGGAAGTGTTTGAGTGTTTGTGGAGGCATGGCCTGAAGCTTCGGCCTGATAAGTGTAAATTACTCCACCGACAAGTGAAGTTTTTGGGGCATGTGGTAGACCAGAGGGGAGTGATGCCAGATCTGGAGAAAGTGTCCGCTGTGGTTGACTGGCCAGTCCCCACCACAGCCAAAGAACTGAAGGCCTTTTTAGGATTGGCCGGGTAAGATAGACGTTTTGTCCCTGGGTTTGCCAAACTTGCACGGCCTCTGAACTCTCTCTTGGTTGGCATTCTGAATGATAAACGCCTCAGTTCCCGCCCCTTAAGTTGGTCTACCGAGGCCCAAGTTGCCTTTGACAACCTGAAGAATGTGTTGACAGACGCCCCTGTTTTGCCCTATGCTGACTTCTCCAAGCCCTTTGTCCTGTACACAGATGCCAGCCATCAAGGGTTGGGAGCAGTGTTGGCTCAGGTCCAGGAAGGTAAGGAGCGAGTGATTGCATATGCCAGCCGGAGCCTGCATCCTACGGAACGTAACGATGCTAATTACAGCTTGTTTAAATTGGAGCTCCTGGCATTAAAGTGGGCAATTGCAGAGAAGTTTAAAGATTACCTGACTGGAGCGGAATTCATTGTATATACGGACAACAACCCTGTTTCCCACTTCCAGTCTGCAAAGTTGGGTGCAGTGGAACAGCGCTGGGTGGCCCAGTTAGCCCCATTTAACTTCAAGGTCAAGTACCGTGCTGGAAGGGAGAACACCAACGCAGATGCCCTCTCCCGGTTCCCTGCGACTTGCCCTTCATCAGAGTGGCCGTCCACCAGCACTGCAGGAGTGGTTGTGTCGGCTGCCGTGGGGCAGGAGGAAGACCGTCCAGGACCTAGTGACAGCTGGGTGGCAGAGCAGCAGGCTGATCCTGATATTCAGACCGCCAAGAGGTATGTGGAGCAGGGATTTCTCCCCCGCGGCCCTGAACAGAGCACCCTCACTGTCGGAGCCAGGAGACTATTAAAGCAGTATAAGAGACTCTGTGTCCAGGAAGGGGTTCTGTGTCGCCGATTCATTGACTCTAACACCCAGGAGCAAATGTTCCAGGTTGTGTGTCCAGGTCCCCAGCGTCGAGACGTGTGGAGACAGTATCATGAAGCTGCAGCACATGCCGGAGTAGAACGGACATTAACCACCTTGAGACGGCGTTTCTACTGGGTCGACATGGAGAGTGAGGTGCGGGGTTTCCAGTCTGGGTGTGTTGTTTGCAGCCTGCAGAAGGACAGAGCAGAACCAAGAGCTCCATTGAACCCGGTTTCCGTTACGTACACACTGGAGGTAGTAGCTCTTGATTTTCTCTCCCTAAATAGGCCGGGCGACTCGTATCAGAACATTTTAGTTATGACAGACATGTTTACCCGCTATTCTTGGGCTGTGCCCACTCGTGACCAGACAGCAAAAACCACAGTGCGTGCCATCTGGTCCCAAATAATACATTCGGCTGCCCCGCCCGATTTCATTCTGACCAGGGCCCAAATTTTGAATCAGACCTGATGAAACAACTTTGTAACCTGTACGGGGTGGCTAAAAGTAGGACCACCTCATACCACCCTGCAGGTAATGGGCGGGTAGAGAGGATGAACCAGACTCTGCTCAGTATGCTCCGTACCTTGGAGGCTGAGAAACAGAGTAGGTGGCCTGAGTACTTAACAGAATTAGTACAGGCCTATAACAACACAGTGCACCCTGTTACCGGATATGCCCCGTCCTATCTGATGTTTCGCCAGCACCTCAGGTTGCCGGTAGATATAGGGTTGGGCGTGGTGCAAGAGAAGCCAAACCATTCAGTGGTAGGCTGGGTTTGGGATCACCATAAAAAACTGACGTATGCTTTTGACTTGGCACGCCGGAGGATGACCAAAGCTTCCGAACAGGCAAAACGTCGTTATGATGGGAAGGCTAATGCTACCCCCTTGGTGGTAGGTGAGCGGGTGTGGGTTAGGCACCGGAACAGACAGGGCCAAGGGAAGCTGCATGGTGGGTGGGACCCTGAACCCCACGTTGTACTGGCAATAGTGGGAGATTCGGGCCTCGTGTATCGGGTGAGGCCAGAGAAAGGAGGGACGGATAAGGTTTTGCATAGGAATGCTCTGAAAATTTTAAAAAATTTTAATGCACCACATTGCACTTTTTAATCACAACTCACATGGTAGGGAGAATGTAGCTGGCTAGGAACCGGGTCACATATTAATAGGTAGGGAAGGTCAACAACAAACCAATACGGTTTGGCTCGTGGGGTCCAGCCCCCCCTCCCTGGCCAGACCACAAGATCAAATCTGGCTTCACTCTGGGTCGCGGGCTGCTCCTTGGTGGGGCGGGGGTTCCTGGGCGTTGGGGGGGGCTGCCTGGATGGCACTCCGGGGGACGGGGGATCTCTGGTGGCCCTTTGCTTTGGGTTGGGCTAGGGTGTTGGGGTCGGCCCGCTGGCCCCGGGTACCTGTGGTGCGGATGCAGGTCGGCCCTGTGGGGGGTGCTTGTCTGGGGTGGGACTGGGGGGGGGGCCTGGGTGTCCTGGCGGCGGGCCTGCTGTGTCTTCTGGGCCCCCGCCGTGTGTGGGGTGCACCCTCTTTTCTTTTGTTTTTTTTTTTTTTTGTTTTGGGGGGGGGGGCAGGATTTTATCTGGGCATGTCCCTGGTCCCCAGCGCTGGAAAGACCCCGACTGGGTCCTGGTGGCGTTCCCTCCTGGCCCTCTTGGGGGCGCTGGGCCCCAGAGACATGACCAGCATTAGGGTGGGTTTCCCCCGGGCTGGTGTCGCTGCTGCTCATTGGGTGTCGCCTGTGCCCCCGGCTGCCCCAGTGGGTCCTGGTTGGCCTCTGGCGCCCCGGGGGCGGGACGGGTGGGGGGTTTGGGGGTGGGGGGGTGCGCGGCGGGCTCGCCCTGTTTCCTTGCCTCCCTCGGGGGCGGGCCTGGGGGATTGGGGGCAGGTGCCTGCATGCCTCCGGGCCTCCGGGGTAGCGGCCTTTCCCGGTTTCCCCCCTGGGTCGCGGGGCGTGGCATTACGGGGGCTCCGGTGGCATGGATTGGTGTCGAATGGGTAACATCACATGCACGTCTATATGATCATTCCAGCCTCTGCTCAGACTCCCTGTGCAGTATAGAACTTACCTGAACACACCGGTTGTTCCCCTTCACCGCCCAGACACTGGTTGGTGTCCTCTATCATCGGTACCCTCAGCTCTATCATCTCCATCTAGTCAGTCCCCCCTCACCCTTTTCCCTCACCCTCACAACGTTTCACAACCCTCACGTGGTGTTAAAAAAAAAAAAAAAAAAAAGGAATGCCCTGAAACTTTGTACAAGTACCACGCCACCCTACCACGACCCCACAGCCCACCAGGGAAGGACTGGCTGAACTGCCTATTGTTTACTGTGTTCCTGCTTTGCCTGCAGGCACCCATGAAGAACCAGTGCGGCGGTCTGATAGACCGACTAGGGGAGTGCCGCCTCAACGTTATAGACCATGAACGCTGTTGCAGGGACTGCCAACGTTTGACCATGGGGGGATGTGATAGGGTTGGTTTTTGTTTGATGCATGTTTTATTTGTGGTTTTATTGTGTGGTTTATTTATGGTTTTAGTGAAGTTTTTATTTGCATGCATTTTTACCAACAACCCTTGAACGCACCACAGGCAACACTGATGAGCAGCATCCACAGCAGCTGGGTCTGGGGAGAGACGCTCTCAATTAACAGGATTGGCAGCAGCTGGGGAGGCAGGACCTTCATGTCTTAGGGAGCAGCCACAGAACGAGTGAGGAGGCGGATGAGAAGGACGACCTGAGTCAGCACTGTCGAGACCTTCATCTGAACCAGGAAGACCAGACACCTACGGAGACTTCGACTACCAGTCCAGGAAGTATTATTTTCTGAGTGAGGAGCAGCAGACTCACCGTTGACAGCAGGGCCACGGAGGAGCAGCAGACTCACCGTCGACAGCAGAGGACTGGGCAGGATTTTAACTGTTTTTAAAATAAACCGGTGTATTTTTTTAACAGAATATTGTGGTTTTTTAACCTGCTCCCCCTGATCCAAAAGGACCTGCATTTGGCGTCCTAGGCTCTTTAACCTAGGTGGTGTTGTCGGCATTTTTAGTTAGTGATTTTGGGGAGTTTTTTTTTTTGTTATACATGCTTCACAAGTCACATATTTATTTACAAATAGAGGTTGTTCAACATAACTACCAAGAAATTCAAGAAATTAAACCTCATGGTCATAAACTTTCTACCGTTTGTGTCACAATAACAGCAAAAGACATGTTACTCTTTTTTGTCCGGACAACCCAACTGTCATAATAACAGTACAACAATGAGAATGAGGCCTGGAAAGGTAAGCGAGGAAGAGAGAGAGTGATGAAGGGGTGAGGCGCTCCTCTCAGTCTCAAACATTCTAAACATTCAACGCAATAGCGTTGTACAAAAATCTTATAATGCAAAGTTTTCTTCAAAAAAAAAAGCACAAAAAAAATACTCAAAACTGAGCCTGACAACTGCTGCAGCAAAAAAGAAAAAAAAAAACCTATGATGCCCACTTAAAGTCCATTAGTTTCCTCAAAAGGGAGCCCACATGATGGTTCATTGTTGTCTGCTTCTTGGTCTTGGAGCCTCTTTCAGGATTGATGCCCAAGAAGCACCTGTTAAGAAGCAAAGATAGTGTCAGTTTTAAATAGGCTTATGTACTGCAGTCAACATTTATCAACGTGTTCAGCTGTGCCTTTTCCCATATCACACCCTAATAGAGCTATCATCCAAACTTGTTGGATCTTACTCTCACCATAAAATTATTTCTCACTCTTAGCCTGACACTCAACAGGATTGTTAGCTTCGTTCTCTGATGACCTAGAAGGAAAGGAAAAAAAAGAGAAATTACACAAAGGCAACCAACAATACCAATTTAAGTTTGAATTCAGATTATGATCATCAGCATGTTGTAAAAAACGTGAAATCTGTACATATTTGCTGGTTTGTAAAAAAAACAAACAAAAAAAAACTAGAAGAAAAAAAGAAAAACTTAATGGACATCTTTTGACATCTTAATGGTCTATGAAATCACTCCTGTTCTCCTCTAGTTCTATTTGTGTATGAATTTTCATAAATCCTCAACCCTGTGAAGAACAATCAAGTATTTAACATATTTTTATTTTTCAGAACAACCAGAGCTTTAAGAATATGCATGCTGTGGCGGTGTCATGTCAATGTAGAAAAATAGATATGACCAAATAGAGGAGGAAAAAAACAAAAATTAATTTCACGCACATATATCACAAACGCACATAAAATTATCATGAAGTTAAATGTTACATAGCTTTTCTTTAAGGTCTTGGGGATTAAGAGAAAAATAACCAAGGCTCTCACTATGATATAAAATATATTATTTACATTATTTGCAAAAATGGCCCACTCTCCTGGTGTGTCTGGCCTGAAAGCTCTCTGTGTTTGCAGTGAGGCAGAGAGCCACAGTACAAGCCTGACATTTGCATGAGGTTCTGACAATTTGTGTGTTTTCTACGGTAAACAGGAGTTACCCTTCATCTCAGGCCCATTTCATGGTCTCAGCTTGCATGTGATGCATAAGTGGTCATTTATGCATTTTTTTATTGGGATTAAGGGGAGATTTCCTGATAGCAGTGATCATACACTGCAAACGTTAGCTCGCTAGCGTTAGTTAGCCTACATCAGACCACACAGGCAAACGCTAATGTTAGCTAGTTAGCTAATAGTGCTAAACGTTGCTATTGGTGTTACTAGCAGCCTCTCACTAGGTAGCTACCGTTCGCCGTTCATTACATACAGTAGGACATGAGAGAACTTCTAACAGTTTCGGCCACCTGCCAACAAAATATAAACTGTGTCATGCAATAAACTTTCATTTGAAAGTAAATATTAACAGACATTTTGCATGCAGCTCACCTTTTCCTTTCAGCCCAGACGACAAAGTGAAAGTGGCGCCTCCTCTGAGCTCCACCCTCTGCTTCCGTCAGTGCTCCGTCCAAAGCCCCGCCCCCACAAACTCGCTCAATGCTCCGTGTAGGAAGTGCAGATGCTATCATTTAGATGAGCCATATGTACACCTAGCAACTTATTGTAGCGTTGGTGGAGCGGTGGCAGCAGCAAACAAGGAAGAATGCTCTTTACATTCGACACACTGGAGCTTTATTGTTTATTGTTTCTTTATTGTAAGCAACCAGACCAGCACACAAGCGCCCCCCCAATGGCGCGCAGGCCGAGGCCACCCCCATGGCAACCCCCCTGAGTCCCGGTCTGACAGGACATGAAAATAAAACAACACAAAAGGAACAGAAAAGTGGCAACAGCACACAATAACAAACCCCCAACATGACTATAACACAACGAAGCACAAATAAACAAAATAGAGCACATAAAACGGCCCTGAAATGGCCCAAAACAATCCGCTACCCATGATGCCTAGCGGCCAGGTCCACAGTCACTGGGGCAGCCCCCACGGCTGCTACATCATTCTCTAGTTCAGTTAAGTCATGTGACTTACCAAGGGATATTTTAATACATTGTTTTACTGTAATATTACTACTGAATCCTGTGAAGTCCTTGCATTTTTTACTGTGTTGCTGTGATATTACAGACCTTGTTGTGATAACAAAACAGGGGTTTTAGATTGCAGGATATTACTGTAAAATAACAGTGAGATGTTGTACAATCCAAGGACATTGTCGTTTTTACAGGTATTCATTGGGATATTACAGGCAAACTTCATTACAACAAGTTACTGTAAAATAATACTGTTAATTATTGTGAAATGTTTGTAATTTTTTACAGTGTATGTTGTTGGACATGGTAGAACAGTGCCTCTGATCTGTGGATTCTGTTTTTGTGTTGCTCCGTTATTTTTTCGCCACCTATGCGTCCTTCATCCGCTCCCCCGTCTACACTGGGCTGGAGCTGGGACTGATTGTAATGCAGGGTAAAGTTTGACTGTATATTGTATAAAAGTCTAAATGTATCTGAAAGGTACTTAAAGTCAGAATGGATGAATTGCTTTCAGGTTGTCAGTTAAGAGACATATTTGTTCAATGGATGACTTTCAAAGTTAATGGACTTTTGAGAACAGCAATAGGAATTAAGTTGTGTGTTCAGATTTTAAATCATTTTCTTCTTTATTATGATCTGTATTTACAATCAAATTCAGTCATACAATAATCCTGAGACTCCACTCTGCTGCTTTGATCAAACGTGCTGTGGACACATGCTGAGGAGAGAGATTCACCGTCCTGCTGAGGACAGCTGCACTCCCTCACAAATTTCTGCAAGCACGTCCTCTCCTCCCAGCAATGTAGACACATAATGGCACAGTTGTGCACTGAGGCTCAAAAATTTGTTGAGGAGTGGTAGTCCATGAGCCAAGGCCCCATAACGGGTGTGTCGGTACCATTTTGAGGGATTAATTTTCATAGTGATTTTCATGAAGGTGCACATCTCTAGTGTTGGAAAATGTGTGATAGCCTTCAATCCACGGTAGTTTTTAGGAGCTATCATCACTTAAACCAAAGGAAGTCAGCTCGGCTCAGCAAGCTCACGGACCCAGCTTCCACCTGACATTTTTGGCAATATCTCTGGAACGGAAAGTGTTAGAAACTTACTTCTTTCTATTTCAAAAACTAGACAGTTACAGCTTTACAACAAGCTATAGCTGCAGCTTTCTACGCCTTCTGGAAGCTGTACAAAATCCTGGTAAATATTGTTAAAAAATTTTCAAAATCAAAAAAAGTTGATTTTCTTTTATGATTTTCTATATATGTTAAAAACGAAAAATGATAGACACTTACTGTTTTCTTTGTTGGAATCTATAGCTTTCTAGCTTTCAAACAAGCCCACCCATGGGTTTCTACTCCACCTGGAGGCTATGTAACATTGCATTAAAATTTTGTCAGAAATTGTGAATCTAACCCTCATGTCAAATGCATGTAAAGGGACAAGAACATCTGATTTATTTTTCTTTTAATATAAATATAGATATAATGTTTATTTATTTATTTATTTATTTATTTATTTATTTATTTCCTTTAATTACATCTAAATTACTTTTAGGGCTATTCCTCTTATTGTCTTTCTGTCTCTGTTTAGTTATATGCTGTCATACCAATGTTCTCCCGCAGCCCCTCCCCTTCTCTCCTCTTATGCACGGCTTGCTGGCCTGGTCTAATTAAGCACGTGAAGCAGGGGTGTCCGACAGCTGCAGTAAGTACACACATGAAAAAGTAACATAAACTTGGAAGCTTACCACAAAATGCAAAACAAGACGAAGAGAAAAAAGAGTTGGACTGCTAAATACATTTTTAAAAGATTGCTTTGTGATTTAATAATCTCTGTTGAAACCAATTATCTTTTGAGGTCTCACAATAATATTAGGGTGTAACATTTAGTGTGGGATTACATACTGTGCAAGTAATATGTAAGTACTCTTCTGGAGCTGGAGTTGTGATAATGTTTTATTCTGTTTCAGGATTAGTGGTGGTTATGCTACATAAAGTAAAAGAGATGTAGATTGCCAGCTTCCACTTCAATATGGAAAAGTATGACGGATATGGACCAATGTGGACTGGGTGGCAGCCGACGGCAGGGAGCCCGGCAACCCGATCCTCAGACACAGAAACTAGCTCCAGGGACATGGAATGTCACCTCGTTGGGGGGGAAAGAGCCCGAGCTTGTGAGGGAGGTTGAGAGATACCGGCCAGATATAGTCGGGCTCACCTCCACACACAGCCTGGGCTCTGGAAACCAACCTCTCGAGTAGGGCTGGACTCTCCACTTCTCTGGCGTTGCCCGCGGTGAGAGGTGGCGGGCTGGTGTGGGTTTGCTTATAGCCCTGCAGCTCAGCCGCCATGTGTTGGAGTTCACCCCAGTGAACCAGAGGGTTGCATCCCTGCGCCTTCGGGTCGGAGACAGGTGCCTCACTGTTGTCTCGGCTTACGGGCCGAACAGCAGTGCAGAGTACCCGGCCTTCTTGGAGTCCCTGGGAGGGGTGCTGGACAGTGCTCTGACTGGGGACTCCATTGTTCTACTGGGAGACTTCAACGCCCACATGGGCAGTAACAGTGAGACCTGGAGGGGGTTGACTGGATCGCACGACCTCCCTGATCTGAACCCGAGTGGTGTTTGGTTACTGGACTTCTGTGCTAGTCACAGTTTGTCCATAATGAACACCATGTTCAAACACAGGGGTGTCCATAAGTGCACTTGGCATCAGGACACCCGAGGTCGGAGGTCGATCGACTTTGTGGTTGTGTCATCTGACCTCTGACCTCGTGGTTTGGACACCCAGGTGAAGAGAGGAGCAGAGCCGTCGACCGATCACCACCTGGTGGTGAGTTGGATTCACTGGTGGAGGAGTTAACAGGACAGACTTGGCAGACCCAAACGTATTGTGAGGGTCTGTTGGGAACGTCTGGTGGAACCCTCTGTCAGCGTGGTTTTCAACTCCCACCTCCGGGAGAGCTTCTCTCATGTCCCGAGGTAGGCTGGGGACATTGAGTCCGAGTGGACCATGTTCTCCACCTCCATTGTCGAAGCAGCTGCCGGGAGCTGTGGTCGTAAGGTGTCCGGTGCCTGTCGTGGCGGCAACCCCCGAACCTGGTTGTGGACAGCGGAAGTAAAGGCTGCCGTCAAGCTGAAGGAGGAGTCCTATCTGGCCTTGTTGGCTCATGGGACTCCAGAAGCAGCTGACAGGTACCAGCAGGCCAAGCGAACTGCAGCCCGAGTGGTTGTGGAGGCAAAAACTCGGGTCTGGGAGGAGTTCGGGAGGCCATGGACGAGGACTATCGGTCGGCCTTGAAGAAATTCTGGCAAACTGTCTGGCGCCTCAGGAGGGGAAAGCAGGTCTCCGCCAACACTGTTTACAGTGGAGGTGGGGAGTTGCTGACCTCAACTGGGGATATCATAGGACGGTGGAAGGAATACTTCGAGGACCTCAATCCCGTTGCCACGTCTTCCGTAGAGGAAGCAGAGGCTGAGGTCTCAGAGGTGGACTCGTCCATCACCCAGGCTGAAGTCACAGAGGTGGTTGGTAAGCTCCTCGGTGGCAAGGCACCGGGGGTGGACGAGATTCGGCCTGAGTACCTTAAGTCTCTGGATGTGCAGGGACTGTCTTGGTTGACACATTTCTGCAACATGGTGTGGCGGTCGGGGACAGAACCTCTGGACTGGCAGATCGGGGTGGTGGTCTCCCTGTTTAAAAAGGGGGACCGGAGGGTGTGCTCCAACTATAGGGGGATCAGACTCCTCAGCCTCCCTGGGTACCTATTCCCGGGTACTGGAGGGGAGGATTTGACTGATAGTCAAACCTCGGATTCAGGAGGAACAATGCGGTTTTTGTCCTGGTCGTGGAACACTGGACCAGCTCCAGACCCTCTATAGGGTGCTCGAGGGTTCGTGGGAGTTTGCCCAACCAGTCCACATGTGTTTTGTGGATTTGGAGAAGGCGTTCGACCATGTCCCTCGTGGTGTCTTGTGGGGGGTGGGAATACGGAGTCCAGGGCCCCTTGTTAAAGGCCGTCCGGTCTTTGTATGACTGAAGTAGGAGTCTGGTTCACATTGCCGGCAGTAAGTCGGACCTATTCCCGGTGCATGTTGGACTTCGGCAGGGCTGCCCTTTGTCACGGGTTCTGATTATAATCTTTATGGACAGAATTTCTAGGTGCAGCCTAGGGGCCGGAGGGGGTGCGGTTCGGGAACCACAGGATTTCATCTCTGCTTTTTGCAGATGATGTTGTCCTGTTGGCTTCATCGAACCCGGACCTACAGCATGAACTGGGGCGGTTCGCAGCCGAGTGTGAAGTGACAGGGATGAGGATCAGCACCTCCAAATCCGAGGCCATGGTCCTCAACCGGAACAAGGTGGCTTGCCCTCTCCAGGTCGGTGGAGAGACTCTGGCCCAGGTGGAGGAGTTTAAGTATCTTGGGGTCTTGTTCACGAGTGGGGGACGGATGGAGCGTGAGACTGACAGGCGGATCGGTGCAGCATCTGCAGTGATGCAGTCGTTGTATCAGTCCCTTGTGGTGAGCCGAAAGGCGAAGCTCTTGATTTACCGATCAATCTACGTTCCCACCCTCACCTATGGTCATGAACTTTGGGTCATGACTAAAAGGACAAGATCCCGGATACAAGCGGCCGAAATGAGCTTCCTCCGTAGGGGGACTGGACTCCCTTAGAGACAGGGGGAGGAACTCAGTCACCAGGGAGGAGCTCAGAGTAGAGCCGCTACTCCTCCACATCCAAAGGAACCAGCTGAGGTGGCTCGGGCATCTGGTTAGGATGCCTCCTGGACGCCTCCCTCGGGAGGTGTTCCGGGCATGTCCCACCGGGAGGAGACCCCGGGGAAGACCCAGGACATGCTGGAGAGACTGGGAACGCCTTGGAATCCTCCCAGAGGAGCTGGAGGAAGTGTCTGGGGACAGGAAGTCTGCAAAGCAACAGGGAAGCAAATAGACTGAAATGCACAGACGTGCAGGCAGCCAGACTGTGAAAACCAAGCATGTGCTTCAGAAAGTGATGATGCTGATGACGAGAACGGGGATGAAGAAGAAATTGATAGTGATTCCTACTAGATGTGATAAATGTATTATGTGACCTACCACAAAGCATAGATTACAGTGGTATAAAACTGTGCATGTTCCCTAATTTTTTTGGTATTCCTTGTGTAAAGGGTTGAGTTCGTATAATTTCTAAAAAAAAAAAAAAAAAAAAAGTCAATTAAATGCTATTGTTCATGCTCCTTTCTCAATAATAGCATTGAAATAATCAATTTTCTGGAAAACTATTCACATTTCATATTTACTTAGTATTATAATACAGATAATGTTGGTATTTTTGCTCAAATATTATTAATGACAGAACATTTATTATTTTTTTCCTCCTAATTATGTCAATAATCCACAACAACATTTCAAACAAATATGTTTAATAGGAAAAGTAGGCTCATAAGTGTGAAACTTAATTTTGTTTAAGATTCACAATTCATGACAAATTTTCAATGCAATGTAACACAGCCTCCCGGAAGAGTAAGAAGCCATGGGTGGGCTTGTTTGAAAGCTAGAAAGCCATAGATTCCAACAAAGAAAACAGTAAGTGTCTATCATCTTTGGTTTTTAATATATATAGAAAATCAAAAAAGAAAATCAACTTTTTTTGATTTTGAAACATTTTGAACAATATTTACAGGGATTTTGTACAGCTTCCAGAGGGTGTAGAAGGCTGCAGGATAGCTTGTTGTAAAGCTGTAACTCTGTAGTTTCAGAAATAGAAAGAAGTAAGTTTCTAACACTTTCCGTTCCAGAGATATTGCTAAAAAAGTCAGGTGGAAGCTGGGTCCGTGAGCTCGCTCGGCCGAGCTGACTTCCTTTGGTTTAAGTGATGATAGCTCCTAAAAACTACCGTGGATTGAAGGCTATCACACATTTTCCAACACGAGAGATGTGCACCTTCATGAAAATCACTATGAAAATTAATCCCTCAAAATGGTACCGATTTGCCCTCCAGCTCATGGACTACCAGCAGTTCAGCTGTTATAAATCCACAATCTGAGACATGTAAAATATCTCCTTATCTATGTTATAAGTCATTGAATTGAATTGAAAATAAAAGAATGTACAAATCTTCAAGTTCAAATGCAGACAGAGAAAACAGTTATATAACAGATTGTGTTTCTATATTCATGAGGTGATATGACTTCCCAGAGTGGAGAGATGAAGGAAGAAACACCAAAAGCACACATGAATATGTGAAGACAAAGGTTGAGTTCATTTAACTGTTTGTGTGAGCTGTGTACAGAGCACGGGGAATGTGTGTTGATGTCAATAGAGAGTATAGTGAAACCACGCCTCCTGTCTAATTCTGCTTCCACTCAGATTGATTCTCCATGTGAGGGTTCATGTGTCCACCAGGCAAACTTTCATTGTGATATCCTTTAGATGGAGTAGCTCCATAACCTTTCCTCATTCTGTCCTACTGTGTGTTGTGTACATCACTGAGACCCCTCTGTCATGTCTTTAGGGATTCTGACTTGTGTCCCTGGTAAGACATAAGGCGCCTGAACAAACAGTCTGCTTTTAAGCTTGCAGGTTGCCTGGCGGCTGCACTCTCAAATATGCAGACTTCTTCGTGTGGACTATACTGGAATGCACACGCATCTGTACAGGGCTAGAAAAACACAGACACAGATGTGCATCAGTCTGAGCAGAAGGTCACAGCTCCAGGTGGATGTTCCTGCCAGGTTGTTCATTAATCCATTGATAAATCTGCCAGTTACATCACAGGGAGTAACTTATAACTCCTGACGTTTTAGAAAAAAAAAGAAAAAATATATTGAGATGGAGAGCAGGCTGCAGTGCTGACTGGAGGCAGTTGACTCGGCAGCGGGTGCTCCAAGAGATCACCCTCCCCCTGGTCCAGGAGATGAGAGGATCGTGGAGCCGCAGCCAGGGTCACCCAAGGATCACTGTCTCAATGGACCGAGGTAACATAAAGAAACTGATTTCTTCCCTGTGGTTACTGGGGGAAAGCAGGATTACTAGGGCCATATGGAACTGAACAACAGCAACCTGGGTTCCGGAAGCACTGAGGATACGTCTGGCTGGAGCATACATGTCAAAGTTGACCCCCAGCCTCTGAGATGAAGTTTCCCTCTGCTCCCGAGTCCACCAGAGCCCTGCACTGCACTTCCACAGACCGTCATGACAGCATGACAGGCATCAGAAATTTCTCAAGGAAGTCTTGGCTTTCTGTCCCGCCAACCCCCCTATAACCATTGGCAGGCCTTTAGCCGGTTGGGGCATCTGTTACGGACATGGCCGGGCTCCCCGCAGTAGAAGCACAATCCGTGACTCACCCTTCGTTGACGTTGTGAGTCTGTGAGCTTGATGCGGCTGACCTCCATGGTGTCCGGGTTCTCCTTCACTGTGGGCATTGGAACTCTGGGAATGGCTGAGGCTGCTTCCCATGGACAGACCTCCCTGGTGCAGTTATCCAGCCAAATGGACTATTTTTACAGCTCCACTACTTCCTGAAATTAACTGTGCACATTCATTTCCTGTCTTGCATTATTGGCCAAAATGATTAATCCAGGTGTGTCTTGTTGCAGCAGTCTAAACCAGACACACCTGGATTAATCAGTATGGCCAATAAAGGAAGACAGGAAATGAATGTGCACAGTTATTTTCAGGAAGTAGTGGAGCTGTGAAAATAGCCAATTACCTGTGATATTACAAATACAAGCTACTTTTTTCCCCCCAATGATTTCTTTATTGAGTTTTTACAGTTGAACCTAAACATGCTGCAGAGGTATAAGAAAATTCACAAACAGCAGCTGTCAATCAAACTCTGACACTCAGTGACTCTCAAAAGCAGATGGGAGATGCTAAGAGCTTCATGTTAGTGGATGGGACATGCTAACAACTCCATGTTAGTGGATGAGAAATGCCAACAGCTACATGTTAGTGGATGGGAGATGCTAACAGCTACATGTTAGTGGATGGGAGATGCTAACAGCTACATGTTAGTGGATGGGACATGCTAACAACTCCATGTTAGTGGATGAGAAATGCTAACAGGTACATGTTAGTGGATGGGAGATGCTAACAGCTACATGTTAGTGGATGGGAGATGCTAACAGCTACATGTTAGTGGATGGGACATGCTAACAACTCCATGTTAGTGGGTGGTAGATGCTAACAGCTACATGTTAGTGGATGGGAGATGCTAACAGCTCCATGTTAGTGGATGGGAGATGCTAACAGCTACATGTTAGTGGATGGGAGATGCTAACAGCTACATGTTAGTGGATGGGACATGCTAACAGCTCCATGTTATTGGATTGGAGTTGCTAACAGCTGCATGTTAGTGGATGACAGATGCTAACAGCTACCTGTTAGTGGATAGGACATGCTAACAATTCCATGTTAGTGGATGGGAGATGCTAACACCTCTGTTAGTGGATGGGAGATGCTAACAACTCCATGTTAATGGATGACAGACGCTAACAGCTACATGTTAGTGGATGGGAGATGCTAACAACTTGCATGTTAGTGGGTGGACGTCTCAGTCGTGGGCTGGCAGGGAGGCTCGGTCCCGACCAATGCCGCTTGCGGCTTTAATTTTGTATTATTCCACTATCTATGTTTTCATCTGGGATATTTTCAGATAGATTTTTTTTTCCTACATTCACAAAGTAATTATGAAATTCCTCTACAATGTCCTTTTTTTGAAAAACCTTGCCTTTATACAACACTGTGTTGATTACACCCCATGTGTTTTTTGTACTTTTTATTTCCCCTTTCTCTATTAATTTTGTGTAGTAATCCTTTTTCTATTGTCTTAGGATATCAGTTTATTTTTATATTTTTCATACCAAACCTTGGCTTTCTTTGTTCTTAGTTTGAGAAACATTCGGTAGAGACATTTTTTTTTTCTTTCAGGCATTTTTTCAGACCACTAGTCATCCAAGGGTTATTAATAGTATTTTTCTCACCACAAGCAATTTTGGCTATTTTGCAATTTTTGTTATATAAATTAATAAGTGTCTCCATGAAGGTATTGTTGGCATTATTTAAATCTACTGTATAAACTTGATCCCAATTTTGTTTCTTTAAATCCTCTCTGAATGCCTCAATGGCTTTGTTTGATTTGTCTCGTAAAATAATTGGAGGTTTTTCTCTTTCAGGGGTAATGCACATTTTAAAAAAATAATAAATACAGATAGGTGATCACTCACATCGGTCATAAGAATGCCACTAATTATGTCTGCATGTAAACTTGTATATATATATTATCAATGATGGTGCTGTGGGTTGTAATTCTGGTTGGTTTTGTAATCATAGGACATTAACCTCCCATTTGCATATAATTTTTAAAATCATTTGACTCTGCATTATTACCCAGATCAATGTTGAAGTCACTACAGACTATAATTGATTTATTTTTAACATCTGCAAACAATTCAATAATTTTGTCAGTGCACAACTTTATACCAGGCCCAGGTGGTCTATAAACACAACTAACAAGTATATTTTTGCCAATATCGCTGATGATCTCAACTGTGAGCACTTCCATTAAGTTTGGAATAGTTGCACTTTTCGTTTCAACAACTTTACTATGCAGATTTTCATCTACATAAAGGGCTACTCCTCCACCTCGTTTTTCCATCCTATTTGCATAAAACAGATTATAACCTTTGATTTGTACTTTATCAATATGAATCTCTTTTAACCAGGTTTCCGTCACAGCAATCACTTTAAATGATTGGTTGATATCAGCAAAAAGCTCATCAATTTTTGGTAATTTCCATTTTAGACTCTGACTGTTAAAGTGAATGATGGAAAATGCCTCATCAGCCACCATATCTGTTCTGGTGTTAAACTACTGAATAGCAAAATAGTCACATCTCCCTGGCATTAGTATGGTTACAGCTACAGATACCTGGGTGTGCACATATCCAGTGACCTCACCTGCAGGATGAACACCTTCTGTCTGGTCAGGAAAGCCCACCAGTGACTCTACTTCCTCAGGAAGCTGCGGAAGTCTGGGCTGGGGAGCCCGGTCCTGAAAAGCTTCTACCGTTGTGCGGTGGAGAGCGTCCTCAGCACCTGCATCACTAGGCACGTTTACATGGACCACGTATAAGCGGATTGTACGTGGAGCGGATTGTAAAATGTGTCATGTAAACGACAGAGTGGATCCGCTTCACTCGGAGCGGATTGTAATTTGGAGCCGATTGCATGAGGTGGTCTACGCCGATCGACAATCCGCTCCGTGTCCCTTATAAACGAGCCTGACAGCGGAGCGGATTGAACTGGGGGAGTGTTTTTTCTGCGCATGCCTGTGATGTGCCAGTAAACGGGAAGCAGCACAGTCAAAAAACCAGCAGAGAAAGCCATGGTGGTTGAAAAACACTTTTTTAGTAAAAAACCCCGACAGAAAAAACATTGGAGAGGCGAGATGGAACCCAATCGCGCAATAGCGAGTTGTATAAAGAGCTGTATAGCAGAATACAAGCGATCGCCGGCTGGTGTTATGGATTAACTGGTTCCCGTGTTAACGAATGACGGCGGAGGTCTGTGTAAACACAGGCTGATTACAGCAGTTGTTAAAGTAAGACTCACAAATCACTTTAAACGTATACACTCACTGTAACTGTCGATAACCGACGTTCGCCAGAACGACTACATTTTTCAATCATGTATTGGTCACAAGTTAACACGGGCACCAGTTAATTCGAAACATCGACACGCGGAGCAGCGTTCACAACGAGACGTGCTGCTCGGTGCAGCGGTGCAGCAGCTAGGGGAGCAGCCGCTCCTTCAGCAGCGTTTCATGGACTTTTGGGACATTATTTGAGCAGATATCAGCAGATAAAAACACTCTGCTCGGCGCTGAGGACTGCTGCTGCGGAGCTAAAGACCTACAAATTCCTTGTGAGACTTTGTGCGCATGTCACAGGACGCTGTATAATCCGCTTCACCCAGGGTCCTTGTAAACGAGGATTCATCGTGGATCGCTTTGTATGCCGTACATGTATACACTCCGTTTAATACGATTGTTTACAATCGGATTGAAAAAAAACACCCATGTAAACTGGGCCACTGTGTGGCATGGCAGCTGCACTGCTACTGAGAAGAAGACTCTGCAGAGGGTGGTGAAGGCTGCACAAAGACCTGCTGGGAGCAGCTTACCCACCATCTCGGACCTCTACTCTTCACGTTGCAGGGGGAGGGCTCTCCGCATCTTCAAAGACACCACTCATCCAGCACACAGCCTGTTTCAGCCCCTCCCCTCAGGAAGGAGCTGAGGAGCAGAGCAGAACCACCAGACTCAGGAACAGCTTCTTTCCTGAAGCTGTTAGACTGCTGAACTCCAGTCGTGCTCTGCAGGCTCCTACTCCGCACAGAGAGACACTGCTATTACTTAGCACTGGACACTCTGCACACCAGGTTACTGCTCTTGTAACTCTTGTAACACTGTCTGCAAATACTTTTATTATTATTTATTTTTTATTTTTTTATCCTTATTATTATTAGTATCTCTTGAGTTACTCCTGGAGTTAGGCTTCTGACCCGGGACCTGAGTACCTTTTTGTGCCACAAACATGTTAATATGAACTGGGATGACAATAAAGTTTTCTTGAATCTTAAATGGTATCAGTGATATCAATTTCCATGTTGTGCATTTTTTTCACTGCTTGTGTCTATGTAAGTGTCCATGATGTAGTGCATTTAACCTCTTGTCTTCTTTGGTCCATATATTAAGGTCTACAATTTCATTTAGCAGACGCTTTTGTCCAAGGCGACGTACAACAGTGGGGGGATTTCAGGGTTCATTGTCTTCCCCAAGGACACTTCGACTTGCAGTCAGGAGGAGATGGGAATCAAACTCACAACCTCCCGATTGTGGGACAACTGCTCTCCCCACTGAACCACAGCCATGGTCAACATCTATACTCTGTATTTCTGTAGATCATCCATATTTTTAATTATTGTTACTCTTGCCTCTTCTGGACTACCATTTTACCTTACAAAAAGTAACAAAAAGAAAAGCTGAACAGGAACAGCTCAAGTCGGCCATTTTGGATCATTGCAAAAGAGAAAATCACATTATGGATTGGGACGGAGCGAGAGTCATCGGAACAGAAGAGAACAAACACCGACGCTGGATAAAAGAGGCTATTGAAATTCGGAAATGTGCCCCTGGGACAGTTAACCGGGACGAGGGGGCTTTTTTGCTTTCACACACCTGGGATGCTATACTGAAGAAGTCAGACTGCAGATGGCGCTGTTCACCCGCTTTCACCAGTGGCAAAATAGCGCCAAAACCTGTATAAATCAGCTGACAAGATATGTCACAGCAACATCATGTGACCAACACTCCGAGGAACATGGCTGACAGCCTTCGAAACCGTCAGGTAAACAAACAAATACCACACTGGTCTGTTTAAAAGAACTTTCGTTTTGGATTATTAACAAACTATTTACTGTTTAACAAACAGAATTTTTTTGGATCGCTGATGTTTCACAATTATGAATGGAATGTCAATCTCTTCTGTCCAAGAACTCTACAATCCTTTCATTTTTACTGTTAAAATTTGGTAATTGTTAATAATCTAATTATTAATCCAAATTCCAAATTAATAGTGTAAGTGTTTATGAGACTGTTTACAACGAATTGGCTATCTTTTCCTACTAAATGTAGGTGGTGCCCCTGCAGGTTACTAGATGAAATCAGACCCCAAATTCTTTAATAATAGTTAACTTTGATAATTATTCATTATTACTGATAGCCAAATTCATTAAGTTGAAATCACAACATTATTGGTGCTGCTCATATGAGCCAGAAGAACATTAATGGTGTGAACCCCAGTGTGTGTGCGCGTGTGTGCGTGCGTTCTTGTATTTCTATCCTTGTCGGGGCCAAATGTCCCCACAAGGATAGCAAAACGTGGAACGACGTGCCTTGTGGGGACCTTTTTCCGGTCCTAAGTAGGAGAAACAGTGTTTTCTTGACCATGTTGTTGTTACTGAAAAAAGTAAAAGTGCAAAAACATTTCTTTAGGGTTAGGCTTTGTTGTGGTGTGGGTTAGGGTTAGGGTAAGGGTCAGGGTTAGGGGCTAGACATGAATGGGAGTCAATGGACGGTCCCCACAAGGATAGAAATACAAGACTGTGCGTGTGTGTGTGTGTGTGTGTGTGTGTGTGTGTGTGTGAGTGCGTATGTGTGTGTGAAAGAAAGAGAGAGAGAGACAACATCTAAGTAAAGTTGAGTGAGTTTGAACAAATACTCCTCCTCGATTGGGTTATTTCTGTTCCACTTGTCAGGGACATTTTCAAGTGTTTAAAAAAACAACTTGTGCTGCACATGGTGCTGGCATTCACTCTACAGTGTCTCTGTTGTCCTTTCTCTGACTCACAGCTTCACACTGGGTCTGTTGCCTCTGGTTTCCACTGGCAACCTTTCAAGTCCAAATCTTTGTTTCCATGAAAGGCAGAGAAAAAGCGGTTTCCCAATCCATGAGTCACTTTGACTGGACTGTAATTGACCTGCTGACTCCTCATTACAGTGGCAGCTAAGCCGACTTTAGAATATTCGCAAAAGCAACAGTGGTGCAAAATTACTTTTTTTTAATGGCCAGATTTAATTTTCAGTGATGGAAATTAAATGGAAATTAATGACGATCCCGAGGGACTTCAAGATTTAGACTGACAAGCAGGTGATGGCCAATCAGCTTGACATAGTGGTGGAGTAGAAACATGAGAAGAGAGCAGTAGTGATGGATGTAGCAATCCCCAGTGACAAAACATCAGAAAAGAAGGAACTGAAACAGCAGGAGAAATACCAAGGGCTGAAAGAGCAGCTGGAGAAGATGTGGGCTGTCAAGGCAACAGTGCCAGTAGTGATAGGGTGTGGGGCTGCACTAGGCAGGAATCCCCAACCTGGATACATGGCAGGAAATACAAGGACCAACATCTGAAATCTCTGTCCAGAAGATCACAGTGCTAGGAACAGCTAAGATCCTGCAGAACCCTCCAGCTCCCAGGCCTCTGGGAGAGGACCTCACTGGAAGGAGATACCACCTAGGAAGGGTGAAAACACAGTGGTAACATCAAAAGGTAGTACGACGGTATATGGGCGTACGCCCGTCGTATGACCATGTGAAAGACGGGTTTGGCATTTGTCAATATGATCGTGATCGTACGGAAAGATGAAATGTCACGACAGCTCTGACATCGTGTACGCAAATTTGAGTCAGTGTGGATTTGCAGTGCAGCGCAGAAAAACCTGGCGGAGCATGAAAATAATTATGAAACACATCTGAAACATGTCATAAAGCACAAGCAGCACATATTCAGGACAGATTAAAAAGTAAAACAATAAAACAATAAAAAATAAAATAATGCCCTTACAGAATATCCTATAATATTCCCCCCTTTTGGGATTAATAAGGGATTTTTAACTTTCAATAACTCCGCTGGTTCCATCCCGCCACGGAGAGGAGGCAGTTTTAACAGTGCGAAAAGATGAACACACTGCTGCAGAGCAGCTTCAGACCAGCGGGGGGCGCTGCTGTTCAGCCCCGAAAAGATGTGACTTTATTTTGGCCTGTGCAGATTTACATAATATTGCATTGGCCAATAGTTACTTTTGACGCACCGGCGCCACGAGAAGAGCTGATGTGGAAACCAACATGCTGGACGGAGGAGACAGGTTCTGAAGAACCGCTACTAAATAAACTCTAAAGTTTAGCATATGATTTAATTAATCAGTGATGTGATGCCAGTAACCTAGAAAATAACATATGAACTAAAGGGAGAATAAATACAGACATTTAGTCAAAAATGTTATTAAGACGTTTATAAATTGTCTTTCATTTAAAGCGAACCTAACATGATATTTCTCAGTCACGTCATCTCGGTCACAGAAGCCCAAAAACATAGTATATAAGTTTGTTTGCTCCATATTCATCCTATGTTTGGAGTTTGAGCGGTCTAAAAAGTGGCTTTGAGGAGCCCTCCTCCGAACAGCCTGATTTTCACGGGATGCACTTGAACGCATCTGGCCACTACCACTCTCTCCCACAGGGGGGTGGGGGGGCAGTCAGAGGCATGTCCCCTCAACTGTTTCAGCTTAAGTTTCAGTTTTCATTTTCAAAAATGTGTAGCAAGACAAGGAGGAAAAAGAGTTTTCAAATTTGAACGTCTTAATGAGGCTATGGCAACTCATACTGCTATAACCACCTATCCGGGGCCCCCAAAGGCTGGATCCTCTTCCGGGGGGGAGTGGTGTTCCTCTTGTTGATGTCGACAAGAGGAAGATTTCAGAATTGCGTGTTTGAGTGTATATTTCCTTAAAAGTGGAGTGCGCAATTCTGGGAGGTGACTGAATTTTTCACTTCTGGGGGCTCATACGGAGGCTCTGGGAGGTAATATGACTGTAAAGACTCTTTTTTAAAGTGAATTTTGCATAATATGACTCCTTTAAGTCAGGCCTGAGTCCCAGGTCCTGTTCGGTCCTGTGTCCTGTTTGGTCGGGGGTCCTGCCCAGCATCGGGTCCAGTACTGGGTGTGTCTCGGTGGGACTGTCCCCGCTGTGGGGAGGAGACCGGGCTGCGGTGCTGCTGCTGTCTGACTCTGAGACATAATTTAACTAAACAATAAAAATAGGAGCCATGTAACGGGAGTCAGACTCATTCTTTGTAACATCAGGGTTAAAGTAACGGACTATAATCTGTTCAGACCTCAGCTGGTCTCCGTTCGTCCAGGCGACACTGCTCACCGCTGCCATGATCGTCCTCCAGACAGCATTTTTCTCTTCCCTTTTAATTCCAATTTTAATTCTTCCAAAGAGCTCATCCTGATTTACCTCCACCTCAGTCCTGACAGGATCCATTTCCAGCTCTGAAAAAGTTATTTTTTTCGCCAAAATCGCTCCTTTTCCATGTTTGACCTCAATGGGTGCGGCTTCATAACTATGCATATTTCAGGGCGTAACATTGCTAATAACAATCAAATTCAGCCGCTGCATTTATCAACACCCCATCACTCAAACGCTGAGATTGGCGAGGTACGGAAGTTTCAGTAATGCCCGAGTACGAGCCCCGTCGTACGATGAGCTCACCGCTCAGTTATACACCCGTTTGGAAGATGGATTGATAAATGAGGGCCAGTATATTCGGAGTAAACAGACTACATGGTGGATGTGACGGTCCCCGTCCTGTGGTCCTCCTTCTCCTGTCTGGGTCCCGCTTCGCTCCACCAGGGGTGCGACTGGCGGGGTAGCGTCCGGTGGTCTGCCTGCAGAGAGCTGGCGTCCTGCACGGTCACATCCCACCGCGAAGTGTCCGACGAGTGAGGTAAGTTTAATCAGGTTCAGGTAGGCAGCCAGGGGGAGCTTCTCGGGGGGTGTAACGTGCTCTCTGTGTCTCTGATCAGTGTGTAGTTTACGCGCTGGTGAACTGTTTGAAATGAATATGGAAGTGTTTTTTGCGGCGCCCAATGCCTTGGCGTTGTGTTCCTGCAGTAAGGAGCAACTGGTTCAAATTGCATCGCATTATGAAATTGATTTTGACGAGGAAATGCTAAAAGATGAGTTGAAGGCGTTTGTTATGTTAACATTGTTTGAGTGGGGACTGTTGCCTAAGGAGACGGGGGGGTGCAGTGGCAGAGCCATTAGGAGTGAGTTCACGGTCGCCCGTGAAGCACGAAGGGCTTTCATTTGAGCAGCAGGAGAGGTTGCTGCAGTTGCAGTTGGAGGTGGAGCAAACTAGGCTCCGGGTCTTGGACCGAGGCGGCGGTGCGCTTGGTCTGGGGGTGTTGGGCTCGGCGCGCACGCGTGAGACCGCGGAAGGTGGTGCTGCGAATTTGCGTTTGGTGCCTAAGTTTAATGAGCGCAACCCAGACACTTTTTTCACTCTGTTTCAGCGTGTAGCCTCAGCCATGGCTTGGTCTGATGCAGAGAGAATCCTTTTCCTTCAGTGCGTTTTGACTGGGAAGGCGCAGGAAGCATTTTCAGCTGTGTGCGCGCAGGATAACCTAACCTACCAGGGGGTGAAGGCTGCGGTGCTGAAGGCGTATCAGCTGACGGCGGAGGCTTACCGTCAGAAGTTTCGGAGGTGGGTCAAAGCTGAGCGTCAGACTCACGTGGAATTTGCAAATGAATTGTCTGCGCACTTTAAACGATGGTGTACAGCTGCGGGAGTAACCACGTTTGAGCGCCTGTCTGAGCTGATCATTGTTGAGCGGTTTAAAAATGTGTTGCCAGCGTGTGTGGTTACCTATTTGAACGAGCGTGAGCCGGACAGTGTGGTTAAAGCGGCAGAGCTGGCGGATGACTTTGTGCTAACTCATCGGGTGTATGGTGGCTCGAGTGGGCGGCCTGTTTCCGGTGAGGGTTTGAAGGAGGCGATCGCTGAAGTGGGGAAGTTGGAAGCTGGGCATAAGAGCACGGGGCAGTCAAAGTGTTCCGGAAAGGCAGAGACGTGCCACTACTGTCGTGGGGTAGGCCACTGGAAGAGAGAATGTCCTCTCTTAAAACGTGATAGTGGGTCCCCGGCTTTGTGTTGTGCTTTGGTGTCTAAGCAGATCGCGGAGAAGCCTGTGAACTGTGGTGGCTGTTCCGGGTTTGAGCCGTTCATAACCTCAGCGCGTGTTTCTCTGGTGGGGGGTGCGGAGCATGTTAGTGTGAGGGTGCTCTGTGACACGGGCGCCAAGCACTCTTTTATTTTGGAGTCCGTGCTGCCTTTTTCGAACGAGTCCCAGACCGGGGATTTCATAGTTATGCGCGGTATGGAGTTGGGACATGTGCCGGTTCCCCGACATAATGTGCGGCTGGGGTGCGAGTTTGTGTCTGGTGTGTTTCCGGTCGCTGTGTGCCCTGGGTTGCCCTTGGAGGGTGTCGATATGGTTTTGGGTAATGACATTTGTGGAAGCACTGTGTGGGCTTCTGGACCGCCTCCCCCGGTGGCAGTGGAGGAGCCGGTTCTGCCCAGCCTAACTGTCTCAGATGGGGTTTTCCCAGTTTGCGCTGTGACACGCGCTCAGGCTCAGCGAGGTGGCGACACTGAGCAGGCGGCGGTCGCGCCAGTGCAGTTGCCTTTGTTACCTGGTACTGTGAACAGGGACGACTGGGTTAAAGCACTGAAGACTGATCTTACACTCGCTCTGTTGTTTGTGTCGGCCGTGTCAGAGGATGAAATACGCAGCATGGCGCATGGTTATTTTGAGCGGAATTCGCTACTGGTGCGTAAATGGTCTGGTTGCCAGGGTGATGTCGTGTGCGCTCCAACTTTTCAGCTGGTGGTCCCTGAAGTGTTTCGGGCGCAGGTGTTAAAGGCAGCCTATGCTGTCCTCACTCTGAAGCATCTCCTTTTTCACCAGCTAGACAGCAAGTTAACGACGCTTCAAATAATCAGGCTTGGTTTCTTTTTGCTGATTTATTTGTAGAATGGCCTCAAACCATTGCCCTCTTAAGGCCGTCGTAAAACTAGGAAAAATACAACAAAAATGTGTGTCAGCTAAACACATAGCAGGCTAGCTTAGGCTAATTACAAGGTACGTCACACTACTGTGAATATTTCAGCCCGAACTTCACATAAAACAAAGATAAAATGCATATCTTTCATAAATCACATAATACTCACGGACAAATCTTGTCCTAGGCACAATATGTGAAGCATAACATCAGCGGTTTCACTCATGGACGCAGGTCGACATTTGCATGCAGCCATTTTGAATTTACTCTCAAAACAATTTCACACTGCAACCACTAGATGGTGGTAAAGCACTGCATATACAACCTGTGCTGCTTACTCAAACTTATTACAAAGGGCAGAATACTCCCCGCCTGGTACAATACAATTGTGCCACTACAAATTTAACTTTAGAACAACATACAAACAATAAACATTTGCAGTATCTACTTTTCCGATAACAGTACAACCATATCTGCGATGGGTCTCAAAAACACTTTTGCATTTCCATCTTTTACAGTTTTCACTTCTGCTTTTCGAACGTTTTTGTCCTTCCTCTCAAATGTTTTTACTACTCTTCCCATAAACCAGTCATTTCTGTGCGCAAGCGCATCTTTCAGTAGTACAACGTCACCAACTTTTACATTCAATTTATCATCAGTCCATTTTCTCCGTTGCTGAAGAGTTGAAAGATATTCAGTCCTCCACTGTTTCCAAAAGGTGTCAGCCAGACTCTGCACTTGCTTCCATTGCTTTGAGTAGAGGTCTGGACGTGCAAAGGGACCTGTTGGTGCGGACAAGGCATTGGTCTTCTGGGTAAGAAGCATCGCTGGGGTGAGAAGGTTTGGTTTGTCAGGATCGGTTGACACTGCTATAAGTGGTCTTGCATTCATTATTGCCATTACTTCTGCCATGAAGGTACTTAACACTTCATGCGTGAGTTGGATATGTGTGACTTTCAAAAGAATACCATCCAGGATACGTCTTGCAACTCCAATGAGTCTCTCCCACGACCCACCCATGTGTGAAGAGTGTGGGGAGTTGAACAGCCAGGTACATCCTTTCTCTTGCAAGTACGAGTTCAGTTCTGTGTCCTTGTGATCGATTTTCCATTCACTGCATGCTCCAATAAAATTGGTACCTCTATCAGAGCGGAGTATCCGAGCGGGTCCACGGACACTGAAAAATCTTCTCAGTGCATTAATAAAGCTGGATGTTGACATTGATTCAATAAGCTCAATGTGTACAGCTCTCAAGGACATGCAGGTGAAAAGTACAGCCCAGTGTTTACTGTCTGCACTTCCTCCTCTGGTGCGACGTGTCGTGACTGTCCAGGGACCAAAGACATCCAGTCCTACACTGGTGAATGGTGGCATGGGTGACAGCCTATCAACGGGTAAATCTGCCATCTTTTGAGTCTGGAATTGTCCTCTAAGCTTACGACAGAGAACACATTTATGAATGACAGACGAAATGAGCCGTTTACTGCCAATAATCCAAAACCCAGCTGCTCTGAGTGCTCCTTCAGTTATGTGGTGCCCCTGATGCGCTACCTTGTCATGGTAGTACCTGATAAGAAGGATTGCTACGTGGTGAGCATGTGGGATAATAAGTGGATGTTTCTCTTCCTTAGTTAGATTGGCAGGTGCCAAGCGTCCTCCTATTCTCAGAAGACCATCTTCATCAATAACAGGGTCTAACTTTTTAAGACAGCTTTGTTTTGGGAGGGGCTGGTGAGCCTTTATGCACCGGTACTCTTCCTTGAATGTTTCACTTTGCACAGTTTGAATAATGAATTTGCCTGCTTCAGACAGTTCATCTGCAGTGTTAGTATCGCTAAAACACTTCCAGCCTTTGTTTCCTGTGTTTGTTTTCTTGAACGATGCTGCTACTCGTTTCAGTAGTGCAATAGTTTGACATAATCTCATCCATTGAGAGAATCTTTCAAAACGACTTGACTCTAACTGTGTTGCTGTAGTTTTTGTGATAAAACTACTTCAGGCCTGATCTCACTATCTTTGTCAGGGTCAATCAGAGTAAAAGTGTCTGAGTGAGTTGACTCTGTGTTTGGCTGTGCAATAAAGGAAGGACCACTAAACCAGTTTGTGCGAGCAAGTGCGGAAGCTGCTATAGGTCTGGTTGCATTGTCTGCTGGGTTGTCACAAGTAGCTATGTAACACCACTGTGCAGGATGTGTGGTCTTTCTGATCCTTGTCACTCGATTAGCTACATAAGTGCAAAACCTCTTTGTGTTGTGTATGTAGCCAAGGACAATTTTACTGTCTGTGACAAATCTGACAGCGTCAACTTCAATGTCCATCTCATCCCTAATGAGTTCGTACATCTCAACAGCCAAAACTGCTGCACATAACTCCAACCTAGGGACGGTGTGAGCAGGACGGGGGGCTACTTTTGACTTGCCCATAATAAAACCTGTGTGCCACTGACCTTCACTGTCCAGTGTTCTCAGATACGCTACTGCTCCGATGGTCAAGGTGGAGGCATCTGAGAATATACACAGTTCTTTTCTTGCAGCTGTAGCCTGAGAAAATGGAAGGTAGCATCTTGGTATTTGTAGCTGCTCAAGATCTTTTAATGAGTTCCTCCATTTGTTCCATTCCTCTTCTCTTTCCGCAGGAAGTGGTTCATCCCAATCTTTTTGCTCTATGGACAGTTCACGTAGAAGAGCTTTTCCTTGCATTGTGATGGGTGACACGAAACCTAGTGGGCCTGTTTACAGTGGCCAACACACCTCTCCTGGTGTATGGCTTTGGCTCGGTGGTGACATGAAAGGTAAAACTGTCATTTTCGAGATTCCAGAGTACTCCCAAGCTCCTCTGCAGGGGTATGTCGTCCAGCTCCAAATCCAAGTCTTTCAGATCTTTTGCTCTTTCACAAGCAGGAAACGCTTCCACTGCTTTGTGATCATTAGAGGCTATTTTGTGTAGCTTTAAGTTTGACTGTGCCAGCATGTTTTGTGCATTTGTGAGTATCTCGACAGCTTCTTCCGAGGTCGCTGTAGATGCAAGGCTGTCATCTACATAAAAATGTCTCATAATGAATTGCTTTGCGTCTTGTCCATGTTCCTCCTCTCCCTCGACTGCAGCACGTCTCATACAGTAAATAGCCACAGCTGGGGAGGGACTATTTCCGAAGACGTGGACTTTCATTCTGTCGTCACAAATGTCTTTGTCCAGATCATTATTCTCATACCAGAGGAATCTTAAATAATCCCTGTGATCCTTTCTCACTTCAAAACAATAAAACATTTGCTGCACATCTGCTGAAAATGCTACAGGCTCTTTCCTAAAACGCATAAGAACATCTAGAAGCGTGTTGTTGAGGTCGGGTCCACTTAGTAAGACTTTAAGGGACTGTCCTTCAAACTCTGCACTCGAGTCAAAAACCACTCTCAGCTGGTCAGGTTTTTGAGGGTGGTACACGCCAAAGGATGGTAAGTACCAGTGTTCTTTGTCAGAATCCAAAGGTGGAGCGAGCTCTGCGTGGCCATTGTCCAGCATGTTTTGGATAAACTCAGTGTATTGTCTTTTCATTTCAGGATTACGGTCCAGTGTTTTCTTGAGTGACTGGAGACGTTTGAGTGCTTGCTTTCTGTTACTTGGAAGCTGTGGTCTGGGTGAGCGGAATGGCAATGGCGCCACCCAGCGGTTAGCTTTGTTCTGAAACACTTCTTTTTCCATAATGTCAATAAAGTCTTTATCCTCTACTGACAGTGCTGGTTTGTCATCTTCTTCTGTTTTCTCAAAAACAGTTTGTCCCAGTTGATCAGTGTTTCTGTTTTCACTGTTCTTTTGAAGAGAAGTTGTGGTGTTTTGTTGGAAACTGCAACCACTTGGCTCTTTAACTTGAAAGGTGTTGGGACATGGGCTGAGGTAAGAAGCACGGCCGTTCTGAAGAACATGTGTTTTCAAGACGTTCACATTAAGAGGTTTGTGTGTCTTCCCCATGCAGGCTTCACCAACTATTACCCAACCTAAGTCTAAATGCTGCGCATACGGTGCACTGTGTGGCCCATTGATTCTCTTTCTGACCTTGTGTACCTGTATTATATCTCTTCCCAAGAGCAGAAGGATAGGTACTTGTTCTTCGACAGGAGGTATTTTGTCAGCTACCTTCTGTAAGTGTGGGAACTGCATAGCGAATTGTGGAGACGGGATCTCTCTCCTATCGTCTGGAATCATGTCACATTCAATAAGGTTTGGGAGTGGGAGTTTTACTCTACCATCCACTGACTCAATCATAAAGTTTGATGCTGTTCTGCCGACATTATCTGACAGTCCTGAGCATGTCCTGAGCTTGTAAGTGTCTGAGCGTGTCTTAATATTAAAGAGCTCAAAAAACTGTGACTTAGCGAGTGACCTGTTACTTTGTTCATCAAGCACTGCGTACATCTTTTGTGCCTGTTCTCTTTTGCTATCTGGATAGACTAATACAGGACTTATCTTTGAGCATGAATGTGGACTATCTGCATCACCACAGATTTCCGTGCATTTAGAGACCACTGAGGCGTTTGCGCTATCCTCTATCTCCCCGCCATCATTTTTGTCAACTTCAGCGCTCTCAGCTGGAGCCGGAGGTGGACCTGGGTGTAGCACTGATAAATGTCTATCACTACCACAGTCTGTACACTTTATTTGTGCCTTACAGTCTTTTGCTAAATGCTGAGTAGAGCCACAGCACTTAAAACAGATTCTGTTCTCTTTAAGAAATGACTTGCGTTCATCTATGGGTTTAGCTCTAAAGCTGTTGCACTTTTTTAGTGGATGAGGCTTCTTGTGTATTGGGCAAAGCTTGTCAGGGCTTTCTGGTAGCTTACTGTAAGTGTTTTGAACAGAACTACTTTCTGTAGGAATGTCTGTTTTGTGTACATTTATCACTTGCCTGGGATTGCTCTTGAAACTTCTGTCTTTTTTCAAGTTTGTGCTGGGTGAAGATGTGATGACAAAGCTTGGGTCGTTTCTTATTTTGGCTTGTTCTCTCACAAATCTTGAAAATACACTGAAAGGAGGAAAGCCAACCTTGTACTTCTCTTTGTACTTTGCTCCTGTTGCAATCCACTTGTCCTGTAATCCGTAGGGTAGTTTGTCCAAGATGGGGTTCACTCCACGAGCTGTGTCCAAATATGAGAGGCCTGGTAAGTATCCTCCATCTTTTGCGCATTCGATTTCCTGCAGAATATCACCCAGCTCTCTTAACTTTGTGTTGTCTCTGTTGCTCAGTTTGGGAAACTGCTCAATCTTTTTCAACAGCGCGTTTTCTACTATTTCAGGAGACCCGTAACATTCTTCGAGTCTTTGCCACACAAGATTGAGAGCAGCAGTTGGGTTGACACGTGGATTCTTTTAGCTTGCTGGCCAGACTCAACTCCAAGCCATTTTATCATTAAATCTAATTCTTCATGAGCTGAAACATTCAAGTCTTTTATGGCATTTTGAAATGAAGCCTTCCATGCCCAGTAGTTCTCTGGGTAATCGTCAAACTGCTGGAGTCCTGTACTTAACATTTCTCTCCTTATCAGGTACCTCGTGATGTCCTGCATCTCCGCTGGTGTTTGAGGAGTGTAGTACGGATGCAGCTTGGGGGGATTCAGCATCTGTTCCTGTTGTGTGTGGTGCTCCACTTTAACACTTGTCTTTTCCAAAGAATGTATGCTTTTAGTATCTGTCTTTGTGTTCATAGCCATTTCACAATGTTCACGTGCAGCTTTGTGACAGGCGAGTGGATCAACTCGAAACGTGAATCCTTCATGGCTATTATCAGTATGGTGTTGGACATACTCTGCTGTGCGTTGTATTGGATTAGCAGGTGGTTCTACAAACACTTGGCTCAGTTCAGTCTTGGAGAGACCCTCCTCTTCTTCATAAACAGCAGCCTCTGCTTCTGCAACTGCAACAGCCTTTTGACAGCTCAAAACATGTAAACTAGCCTCTAGTTCCGTTTTCTGTTTCATTATGGCTGCTTCTTTTTCTGAATACTCAAGCTGCGCTCGTGCAGCCACTGCCTTTGCACGTGCTTTTAGCGCTGCAGAACTTACAGATGAACGTTTGGATCTATGCGAGCATGAAGACTTGGTCCGTGTGTCTGTGTTGCTTGCATTATCCTTGTTCTCCTTGTTGTCTGCATCATCTGTGTTGTGCACTTGACCTGGCTCTTTAGGCTCTGATGTTTCTTCCTCTTCTGGAAGATCCAGGTGATACTGCTTTCCTGACCGTAGGCTCATGGTTAGTGTGCTGGATGTAGCTCCTCGCGATTGGGCCTGCTGTGCGAGTGTCCTTTTACTATGCTGTCCTCACTCTGAAGCATCTCCTTTTTCACCAGCTAGACAGCGAGTTAACGACGCTTCAAATAATCAGGCTTGGTTTCTTTTTGCTGATTTATTTGTAGAATGGCCTCAAACCATTGCCCTCTTAAGGCCGTCGTAAAACTAGGAAAAATACAACAAAAATGTGTGTCAGCTAAACACATAGCAGGCTAGCTTAGGCTAATTATAAGGTACGTCACACCACTGTGAATATTTCAGCCCGAACTTCACATAAAACAAAGATAAAATGCATATCTTTCATAAATCACATAATACTCACGGACAAATCTTGTCCTAGGCACAATATATGAAGCATAACATCAGCGGTTTCACTCATGGACGCAGGTCGACATTTGCATGCAGCCATCTTGAATTTACTCTCAAAACAATTTCACACTGCAACCACTAGATGGTGGTAAAGCGCTGCATATACAACCTGTGCTGCTTACTCAAACTTATTACAAAGGGCCGAATACAGCCCATGATCAGGGTGGACATTTTGGGGTGCGGAAAACGGATTTGGGAGTTCTCAAGCATTTTTTCTGGCCACAAATAAAAAAGGATGTGGGCGCGTACCTTAGGTCGTGTCATGTGTGCCAGCTGACTGGTAAACCTAATCAGAAGATTAAGCCAGCTCCGCTCCAGCCGATTGCTGTGTCCAACGAGCCCTTTGGGCATTTGTTGATTGACTGTGTGGGGCCATTGCCGGTCTCTAAATCGGGTTGCAAATTTTTGCTAACAGTCATGTGTCACACTACACGATACCCGGCGGTGTTTCCTTTGCGTTCAATCACAACCAAGGTGGTCGTGAAGGCTCTGTCACAGTTCATCTCCATCTTTGGCATCCCTAAAGTCATTCAAAGTGATCGTGGAACTAATTTTACATCTCATGTTTTTGCTCAGGTCCTGAAGGTGCTGGGAGTGAAGCATAATTTGTCCACGCCCTATCAGGCCCAGAGCCAGGGTGCGCTGGAGCGCTTCCATCAGTCCCTGAAGTCACTGTTGCGGGCATTTTGTGTGGAGATGGCTCGGGACTGGGAGGAAGGTCTCCCATGGTTAATGTTGGCTGCGCGTGAAGCCGTACAGGACAGCACAGGGTTTAGTCCTAACGATCTTGTGTTTGGGCATTCGGTGCGGGGGCCATTGGCCGTGCTTAAGAGTGGCCTTATTTCAGCTGAGGCGCCAGCTAATTTGATAGGCTACGTAAACGGTTCTCGTCACCGACTGTACACGGCTGGGTGCTTAGCACGAGAGAGGATTCGATCAGCCCAGCAGAGTATGAAGGTTCAGTATGATCAGCATGCGGAGCGTCGTGTGTTTAGTTCTGGAGATCAGATTTTGGCGTTAACTCCTCTTGTGACTTCTCCTTTTCAGGCGAGGTATTCAGGGCCATTCACTGTGAAGGAGAGGGTGTCTGACCTGAATTATGTGCTGTTTACTCCAGGGCATCGGAAGCCTACGCAGCTCGTCCACGTTAACCTGCTGAAGCCTTATTACCAACGTTCAGCTGGGGGTGATGTGGGTCCGGCGCTTGCATTGGATGCGTGCGTGCTGGCGTCTGAATGCGATGACGTGCCGGGTCCGGACGACGGGGTGCTGACTGGCCGGTTGAAAAACTCAGAGTCATTGTTTGGTGACGTTCCTTCTCCCACTACTTGGGCGGTGCATAACATCAATGTCGGGTAAGCACGACCGATTAAGCAGCGCTTTTGTTGGATGTCCCCGGAGAAGCTCCGGATGCTGGACACTGAGGTCCGTTATATGGTCGATAATGGTGTTGCGATTCCATCTGCTTCCAGTTGCGCTTCTCTCTGTATTTTAGTGCCCAAACCGGACAAGTTCTTGGGCTCGGCTTCTTCATCCTTCTGCCGGCTGAAGACGGGTGTGCCGGGGGTCGTGCCTTGTACGGTCCTCATCGCGCCGTTCCTGGAGTACATCGGTGGGCTTGCTCACCGGTGTCCAGGTAATTGTGTTGGATCTTAGTGTGGTCCCGTCCTGTCTGGCCTAGGCCTGTCACGATAGTAAATAAATCAATTAATTGCACGATAAAAAAAATGAGATCGGTAAGTTTTCCAGGCACGATAAATTTACATTTTCCAAAGACACTAGAAACGTCTCATACTGACTCCTTTCGGCTCTGTAGTGTAATGAGGAGTGATGCACTGAAAATTCAGTCACCAAAATTTTTCGGCCGAAAATAGCTCAAAGGTGTATTTTCGGCTTTCGGCTGAAAGAAAACAATCACCGAAACAACACGGCCGAAAATAATTGGTGATGACGTGGCGGCAATGCTAAAGCAAACCTTTAAATGCCTCATGTCTGCTTTATTAATGCCTCAAATCAGGTTTTAAAATTGATTTAACTTTTTACAGTGCGCATTTGCGCAGCGTCACCTCTCAAAATTTGCCCAGTCTGGCCTGTTCCTGCTGCTCTGCTCTTGTTCAGGTGTCCTGATGTCTGGCTCCGGTCCCCTGCGGGTCCCGTCGTTGATGGGTGGGGGTGTGACGGTCCCCGTCCTGTGGCCCTCCTCCTCCTGTGGCCCTCCTCCTCCTGTGGCCCTCCTCCTCCTGTGGCCCTCCTCCTCCTGTCTGGGTCCCGCCTCGCTCCTCGCTCCTCCTCCTCCTTCGGCTATTTAAGCTGACGAGGCTCACCTGTGGAGGCTGCCTGCCCTGCACTGCCACATCTCCTCGGCTCCCTCGTCTCTCTCCAGCCTCCTCGTCCAAGGCCTTTTTATTTTGCATTAATAAATTGGCGTTAAATCGCTCATCAGCGTTTCTTCATCTTTATCCTGTCGGGGCTCCAGAGCCAAGCCCTGACAGTGGATGTGGTGCTCATGCTCACTTCCACTGACCTTTCTCTTCTGCTATCACTGTTAGTAAATTGAAATGACTATTTTCTTTGTAATTGTTGACTGATGTCGGGCTACAGGCCATATGTTTGATTCCCTTGGTTTGTACTCCCAGCCTTGTGGCTGCCTGAGATAATGGGACAAAAACTGAAGAAGGGAGACAAAATCCTGAGTCAACATGATGCTTCTGTTCTCAGAAGGGTTTTTACTGATATGACAACCCAGTATCCCTTCAAATGGTGTAATAACTACGTTGGTACACGGCACATATTGCAGACATGTCATGATAAATGTGTAGAGTGTGTTACACTGCTGTTTGATCATCCCAGTCTTTCCTATGAACATATTCGCAGGTCACGTGACTGCCGTCTCTCTGCTCGCTCCCATAAAAAACCATGGTGGACATGTCTTCTATTTTCAGTGGAAACTGTTGTTTTTCAAGATAGTTTGAAGACTTACCTTCATCTTCACGACTTTTCTTGCAGCAAATGTCCATTTTATTCCCATATTCTCTGGTCAGTTGATGAACACGAACAGTAGTTTATTCAATTTGGCGCATGTTCTTTCAGCTTGATGAACAACATTGTAACCAAGCTACAATTCTCTTGTTGCTGTGGACGCGTTTGAAGCCGGAAGGAAGCTTATTTGCATCACGGATTGTTTGAGGGTTTTCTTTTCTTTTTTTTTTCTTTTTTGATACGGTTGCTTTGAAATGTAGTTACTTTCCATTTCTCTGCATTCAATAATGAATACAGTTTGGTTTTTAAAACATAACAGAATCTTCAAAATTTATTTGAAAAAAAGATTAATCACAATCAGAACTAAAGGAGAAATCTCCGTATTGTAATTCACACGATGCTTCTCTAGAGACAAATATACATTTTATATACATCATATTCATGTGGGTTATGGATGTGATCTGCAGTTTTTTTTTTTTTTTTTTTTTTTTTTTTTTAACCACAACGTCTGAGAGCTCTCAGGCTGGTTGTTAAGGACCTTGACCCGTGAACCGCAAGGAAGTTGATACGCGTCTCAGGATGATTTTTTTTTTTTTTTGCTTTTAAACTATTAATATTTGTCCACAAATATGTTTATGTGCATTAAAAACACAACTCCTGTTTGTTTTTCAAAATAATATATATTTTTTTAAAAATATGTACTGCTACAACAATTTTGTTCCTCTCCTGTTGTAAATCAATCAATAAACCATCCAGTCTGTTTGTGGCATTTGTGTATTATATCACAAAATTAAGAGGGTGTAGATGAAGGTATATGAGTGGTTAGTTAGTGTGGGTGTGTGTGTGTGGGACTGGGTGCGCTTTGTCTAATCATGCATTGTTCTTAACACAGTTTTGTAAACCTCAACAACGTTGAAGTATGTGCAACAGCTCACCAGCCGCAAAAGTGACAAAATCAGTTGCAGTCACACTTGACCCTGTGAGGCCTCGCTGAGACATGAAACTTGCTGTGAAAGGTCAAAGATGACATCTGTAGCTCTTTTGCTCATTTGACATCTACAGCAGACGCCGACATGAAATTTGAACTGTGACACCTCTGGAAACTATAAAATCATGAACAGTTGGATTTAATTCATTACCCTCATTCCTCCAAAGTAGCTTCAGGAAAGAAGTGGGGCTTCCAAATTGTAAATGTGACTTTCTGGCAGAGCTGTGAACACATCCCACAAATATCATCTTATTTGGAGCAAATTTCACCAAAAAATGGTGCTTAATTGACTGTCTTAACTGGACATCAGAAAGAAGTTAGTGGAGTCAAACCACCACAGTTGTTATCCTGAGGGAAGACAGAACAACATACTAAAATTTTAGCTCACTCGGCTGAAAGGGAGCAATTCTTTCAGCTGATGACACTGGAATGTTGGGGTTCTAGGTACCCCCCAAAAAACTGCTTGTTTGCCTGGACTGCTGTGTGTCTGTTCCAAGACAAACACACACATATGCACACTCATACAAACAAGACTTGTATAGACACCTAGATAGACTTGTGTGTTTGGTTTTGCTTTATTGTTCATTTGTTAATAAACATATATTTTTTAATAATTTATGTTGTTGTTTGACAACTATGAATGGAATGTTGATCTCTTCTCAGCAAGAACTCCAGAATCCTTCAGGTTTTACTGTTAAAATTTGGTAATTGTTAATAATCTAATTATTAATCCAACTTCCAAATTAATAGCTTAACTAAGTTAATGAGACTGATTACAATGAATTGGCTATCTTTTCCTACTAAATGCAGGTGGTGCCCTGAGGTTATCTGATGAAAATCAGTTCCCATATTCTTTGGGCGAATCCCAATTCTCTAATCCTCAATCTTACTCCTCATTCCTCAAAATGTGCGCTCCTGTGAAGTTAAGTGTTGTCCCATTCCTAAACAAGTTGAGGAAAAGAGTGAGACTAAGGGGCGTTATCTCCCTTGATTTTGAGATTCCATGAGACCTACCTTGGAGGTAAGGATAACCCAGAATGCTTGTTAAATAGTTCGTTTTGCTGTTATTTTATCAATAAAAAACTTTGTATATTACTTTGGGAGTAATTGTATTAAGTTTCTATCACAGATAATATTTACAATGGCTATTAGAAAGAAATCAAGAAAATTCATTTGGATGCATTTATTAACAAGGTCACACAGCAAAATGTTCAACATTTCTAATGCAGGGCGCAGTACTTACAGCTACAAAAGGCGTTGTTATTGATCATTGACCAAAATTATTACTGCTGCTCTTCCACTTCTGGCTTTCTTCTACCCTCTTGCGCAGTGCTGCCCCCTGTGGTCCAAGGATGTAACTGTCTTTAAGGGTTGTCCCATTTCCAAGTGACATTACATTCCTTAACACTTGTTTTTAGGAGGCACTTAATTTGAGATTGAGGATCAAGGTTGAGGAGTGAGGATTAAGCAGAGAATTGGGATTGGGCCAATAATTGCAATTGAAAGATTTTATTTTTCTGCCGGTAAAAGTCCCGCTGCATCCTTGGTTGGCATGCAAGCCCGTAGTCCCTCGTGGCACAATTCTGAGGGCTCCGCTGAATGTGGCGTCTGAGTTGCGTGGGAGGCTTGGCCCCCTATCAGCACTGCTTGCAGTTCCACTTGATAGTTATCTTTGACAATCATTACTTATTACTGATAGCCAAATTCATTAAGTTGAAATCACAACATTAATGGTGTGGCCCATGTGAGCCAAAAGAGCATTAACATGGGCAAATCTGGATTTTAGGTTACTCCTTGATGGCCTGAATAGGGATCATATAGTCCCTGCTTTGGAATGTGGTAGCTGAGCAGTCGCTGATTTTAAATGTGCCACTCAATGGCCACTATTAGCACTTCTTTTCATTTGTAAATTCAGCCGATACTGTCCAGCTTGTTGGTTCATGCATACCTCTCATGGGGAGGGGGAGACTTGAATGGAGCCAGGATGTACTTAGGGCTTCCCTCCTGAGTATGACAGAGAAGATTATTTTATCAACACAATGATTTTTTTTTTTTGTCATCACAAATTGTGATGTAACTCTCAGGGACTGACTGCGACCCAATTGAAACTGACAGGTTCCTTTGTTGCAAACTTTATTTTGTCGTACGTAGAAGAAAAATGTAGAAGAACAGCTGTTCCCAACAAAGGCTCGCTGCTGTTTCTTGCAGTACATTGCAACAAAACCAGACAAGTTTGAGGTAAAGCTCTGGGTGGCATGTGACCTGAGGACTAAATGTTTGCAATATTTGGTCTTGGGAAAGACCCTAGCCATGTTAAGGGAGTGAAAGTGGGAGAAGATGTGGTGATGAAGCTGATGGAGCTGTTTCTGGACAAAGGCAGAATGGTAACAACAGATAACTCAATAAGATTCGTGGAGAAATTCCCCCCCTTCAGCTCCAGGGATGAACAGCAATGACTTCAGCACCCAGGTGTTTTCAACAATCAACGCCACCCTGACAGTGTACAAAAAACAGAAACAACAAAAGAAAGCCAAGCACCATCACCTGCTACAATTCATCTAAATACGGTGTTGATGCCATGGATCAGATGGTGCGGGTATACAGCATACGGGCAGGAACACAAAGATGGCCAGTCACTGTGTTCAATAACATGGTTGACATGGCAGCCCTGAATGCTGTGCTGCACCAAGCCTGCACAGAACAGAAGGAAAGGCGGCCAGTTTTCTTATGTGGCTTGAATCCCATGTGACAGCAAAGAAGATTGCAAAGGAAAACGCTCTTCACAAACAGGCCGCCACACAAGATGAACGCGGCAAGAGGAGGAAGTGCCAAGTCCAGCACCGGTGCAAAAAGAACCCCGCTATTGCCCAATGTGTCCATTGCTACAAGTTTACCAGTGTAAAATGTAAAAAAGAAGTGCCATGGGAGTGTCAGGTCTGCTCAGACCAAGCACAGTTTTGGAGACGTTGTGTAATGTGAAACACACACACCCTGTAAATATGTGTGAATTTTATTTATGTTGTTTTACAGTGTTGTTTCTAGAAATGAACAGACCATTTGAAAAAAGGCAAAGTTCTCTTTTGTATATTTTTCATTTTCTTATTTTCGTGTCTCTCACTCCATTGAACTCAGCAAAAAAAGATTCATATGTGATTATTCTTTCCAATGGGCTCCATGCACAACTCAACCACTTTCTGAACTTCAGGAGGCTCCTTGTTTCCTGTCTTTCATGATAGGACGAGCTGATTAATGCAGGTGTGTCTGACTATTACTGTTGTGGTTACAGACGTCAGACACACCTGGATTAATCAGCTCATCCTATCATGAAAGACAGGAAACAAGAAGCCTCCTGAAGTTCAGGAAGTGGTGAAGTTGTGCATAGAGTCCATTGAAACTTCCTGGCAAACAGTTTGGTTTTGCTGCACGCAGGGGCTGTGAATATGCAACACAATAGGGTTGTTTGTAAAACAATGAAGACAGCTAGCAGGCTGAGAGGAGTATAACAATATGATCACAACGAGCCAATGGTCGGACCGCATTCCATGGCATGGGGATTGGATGAGCCTCTTCAGCTCTTTAAAGGCCTGTCCATGCTTCACATGTCCGCGTGGGTGCGCGTTGCGCGTTGGTCCACGTGACGTAAAAATTGTCATGAATTCCTGTCCGCTAGGGTCCCGCGGACCGATCCGTGGACGTCCGTGCAGCAGCCAGATTTTGAGACCGCATTGCGCGCAGGTCGTGGAAGTGTACGCATGCGCCAGAGCGCCATAGCAAACAAAACATGACGGTAAAAGTGAAAGTAGACGGAGCTCCAGCCTGATGGCTCCACTTAAAGACACGGAAAGAGTGAAAAACTCGTGGAAAGAGAGAGCAGACTGTCTGGAGGAGGAGAAGGTCTGCAGACAGAAGTGAAAGCAACTATTCGTTCCGGCACCGCCCCCGCGATTCAGAAACAGGAAAAAAAGGCTAAATAAACTTTAATACTTAATGATAACGTACTGACAATGTATGTGCTTAATTTTCTCTAAATAACCTGTAATAAAGGAGCAGATAAACAGTCTGTAGAGCCGGAAAAGCTTCTCGAGGCTGCGTGGATCACCGCGCCGAGATGGGACGCGCACAGCGGAGCTCAAAATGTAGTATGGGAGAAATCGCGTCCGCATCGGTGGTGAGCGGACCTTCCAAAGCGGACGCGGAAACGCGTACATGTGAAGCATGGACCAGCCTTAAGGAATAGGAATCGAATAGACTGCAGTGGAGTGCCACTGCAGTCTTTCAGGTGTGTTAATGGTGTGAACCCCAACAGGGAGGATTCAGGGTCGGTGACCTTTACCCTCCCAGCGCTTTTGTGAGCAGTCTGAATGACCAAATCCAGGTTCTGATATAAAGTGTTCCCTTTTTTTCCAGGAAATTAAAATTTTAGGGGTCGAGTTTAGGAGAAAACTTTTAACCTGGCCAGGCTTTGAGGAGCTGCTTGTTGGGGTTGGTAAGTGGTCTGATTGTCATCAGTGCTTGGGCCTCAGAGCACTAAGAGGGCTGAAATTCACAGCACAGGCTATCCAGGTCAGCAAAGGTTGATGTATGTAATCCAAAGTAAAATATCAGAACCTGGATTTGATCCTCCAGACTGCTCACAAAAGGGCTGGATATTGTAATGTTCTGATGCAGTTTGTAAAATGACAGAGATCAACACATATGACACTGCAGACTGATATTTATTCCAGACTCGCACGCGCGGTACGGTGGCCTCACAGGGACATAATGCACTGTTGCTATGGAAGCCCATTAGCAAAAACGAACCATTCACAATACATTGCATCTCCCCTCTTCAGCAAAGAACGCCACTGGACCAAAGTGTACAACAGTGCAACTGTATTATCATAAGCCAATAACAACTGAATTTTAACAGTAGCTTATGCTCTCAACCATAATGAAATAATGCTTCTTTTTCAACGTAAATAATAACAGTGTAACAGCTGGGTTGATGCACTTGTGCCCAACAACCTAACTAACCTCAGCAACTCTCTGAGTGGTGAAGGTCACAGCTCAGGATAGGCTGGAGGTCGCATGGGCATTACAAGGCGGTTCAGTCCTGGGCTCGTTGAACCTCTCATGCCGTAGCTGGTTGGCAGCTGGAGTGTTGATGCGAAGGTGTTGACGGTTGCGGCGGAACTGCCTGCCCCCACTCTCCACCACGTAAGACCGTGGAGTGCTGTGTGGTTGAAGCATGACCCCAGGGGTCCATCTGCTGTGTCAAGGGTATGGTGCCTGTTGTGGAATTTTTGGTGAATCAGAGCCAAATATGACGAGTCAAGGTGTTGACGCTGCACAAGGAGGATTTATTGAGGATTGCAGAGGAAGCACACACAAATCAGCTGATTGAGAGCAAGGCTGTTGCTCCGGAGAGAATCCAACCCGACTCTGGCATGACTTACGGCCACGCCATCTCATATAGCTAGATCTCACCAGACTAGCAGACGCTGTTTCCAAGTGACTTCGGACAAAACAGAGTGGCCTTCACACTGTGTTCCTGAGAACTTTGAAAACAAAGCATTATTCCATATCAATCCCTCCTGTTGTTAAATTTCAATTTAAACAAAACCAGACACAAAATAGATTCGAATTTTAACAATAATCTAACTCACTATCGGAAACAGTAAAGCCAGACAAAGTAAAACCACTTTTCATTTGTGTCACACGTCAATATTAATGTTTCCCATAAACATCAATAAGATCAGTTCCTCCAAGTGTATTGTCATTTTTTATTTTATATGTCCTAAGTTACCTATGTTTCAACGACCATTTCCAACTGATCCACTGTTTGTTTGTTTGTTTGTTTATTTTGTTTCGAGCTGAATTTCATTCACAGTGCTCGGCAGTAAACAAAAATTACATTACAATATACAAAAATCATTACAATCAATACAGCATAATACAATAACAAAACACATTTATATTAGCTCGAAAAGGAGTGGGATGAAGTAACACTTATTATCTCCCACCCCTCTTTACTTTAACTCTTTAGCTCAAGATATTACAACCTTCATTGTTACACAGTTGTGTTCACAGTACAATTTATAACACTTCCTTTTTTATAAACAAAAATCATTTCCCTTAATATATTTTTCAAAAGTAATTTCTTTCAGTTTCTTTTTAAATAACTTCATATTTGGACATTCCTTGAGCTGCCTCCCCAGGTTGTTCCACAATTTTACCCCTTGAACTGAAGGACAAAGTCTTTTCCGTTTATTATTCGCCCATCTAACTTTAAAATTCTGTGTATGACGTAAATTGTACCCTACTCCTACTTTTTTAGAAAATAAAAGTTGGATGTTTTTTGGAAGATTGTCCTTACTTGCCCTAAATACAATTTGTACAGTCAATAAATCAACAATATCTTGAAATTTTAATAATTTAGAATTTGCAAAAAGTATGTTTGTATGTTCTCTGTAACCGACACCATGTATTATTCTGATTGCTTTCTTCTGTAAAATGACAAGAGGGTGTAATGCTGTTTTATAGTTATTTCCCCATACTTCTGCACAGTAAGTAAAATATGGCAAAACTAATGAACAATAAAGTATGCGCAATGAATTTTTATTTAGATCATGTTTTGCCTTATTTATTACTGAAATACTTCTTGAAACTTTTCTTTGAACATGACTTATATGTGATTTCCAATTAATTTTATCATCTATTAATACTCCTAAGAATTTTATTTCATTTACTTTTTCAATAATTTTATCATCCAACTTAATTTCAGCATCATTTGTTCCCATGTTTCCAAACACCATTAACTTGGTTTTCCCCAAGTTTAATGACAATTTGTTTCTATCTAACCACGATTTAATTTTTTTCAATTCTGTATTCATCTCCTGCTCTAATGCCTGGAGGTCATCCCCAGTACAAAAAATAGTCGTATCATCAGCAAACAAAACTAACTTGAGAACATCTGAAACTTTACATATATCATTTATATAAAGAATAAATAAAATGGGGCCCAATACTGCCCCCTGTGGGACACCACAAGAAACATCCACAAAAACACCAAGCGACACTCAGTCATGGATGCACAATTTAAACAAATCAGCACCATGGGACAGTGACAGCTGCAAATACCTTCATGCCAAACAATCAATCCTGGCCCAGGCCGATCAACCAGGAAGGCAAAAGACAATCAGTGGCCGCGATGTGTCCAATCAAGCTAAACTAAGAAAAGAAAGAAAAACCCTTAAAATCAGCAAAAACATTGAACAACAATAAAACACTGAACATCTGGTCGTTCTCAAAGTCAGTCATCAATGTCAATGTTAGTTTGTTAGTAAGTTAGTTTGTCAGCCGTAACACAGTCATAGTCACATTCACCCATATTCAATTGAGCAGATATTTCAAAGGTAAAATTAAAACCACAGAACATGGCTTCATAACCCGACCTCCCTGCTGACAGGCACTCTGTGCTTTATTCAACAGCAGCAGAATGTGACGCATGTACTATGCATCCGTCGCCCAGAACCAAAACCTGCTGCAATGATAATCTCTGCTGGAGCATCAGCTGCTCTCAGACTGTTTAGGAGCCCAGGAACCCAGTCAGGAGTCTGCAAGAGAAATAAGCATCAGGGTGAAACCGTGATCCATGTGTCCGAACCAGAATACCTGTAGAGAACCGTCCCTTCTCCTGGAATAGAGCTGACAGGGCAGTCTGCAGCCAGGTAATCCCAGACCAGAGGCTGATGTTTAGTCTTCCTCCAGATGTTGACCCTCCTGTGACCTGGTCTCTGTTCCAGTCCTGCAGAAACATCCTTGTGTGGTTGTTTCGAACACAGAGTCTACAGCTGCAAACCAAAAATCCAGTGACGACAGCATTCTGCCAGACCGAGAAAAGACAACGTCTCTTCTTTTAGTCTGTAGTGGCAGATTAGACCACAGTTCAGGTCTTCCCGAAGACCAGGACCGGTTCTTCTCCTCCAGATCCTCTCCTCCAGAACGTGTTTAAGGAACGTCACTTTCAGCTGCAGCTGGGCTCAGGATGCTCGGCGGCCTCCCTCAGGAAGACAGTTCAGGAGTAGAACAGAGTCAGGCTCTTCAAGCTTCCTTCAACCTTTTAGTCTGAAAACATCCTCCTCATACTGTATCAGAGTTTCACCTGACAGGTCCAGATCCAGATCCCCTCACTGCCGATGCACAAACTCCCAGACTAGAGACAAAGTCCTGGGCCAAATGTGAAACATTATTTACCTTTTTAGGTGAATGCAGGTAAATATTGCCTTTCAGGATCCAATCTGAGTGAAAATAATGCAGCAGACAGGTCAGACAGGTCAACGACTGGACAGTAGCATGAGTCAGAGGTCCAAAAGACAAAATGATTTTAAAATCAGTAGATTTTGAAGTAGCAGATAGTACAGTTCAGTTGATTTCTATAAAATCTTGGAAAAATGTCCACCCATCAGGTCCTCCTCGTCTTGGTGTAGAAAGAGTCGGTACTAAACATCACTGAATCATTCACTGACTTCATAAGACATCCAATACTTCCCATGACTTCTGGACAAATATTCTATTTTCTATCTGTAGCAGTTCAACATTTAGCTCCAGTGTGATTCTGTGAGGTTTAGCCGATGCTAAATCTGAATAATCTCATAGTTAGCTCACAAATACTCCAACTAAATCAAATAAAGGTGCAAATGTAATTCATTTCAGCAGATTTCTAAGTTAAGAATGTAGATTCATAGACAGTAACAAATTCTTGTAGCACAGTCATGTAAAAACATTGTCGTGCTAGTTTTGTTATGTCGAAGGGGAAGGTCGAGATAAACCTGCTTCTGTCTCCCCCTTCCCTCAGTTTGAAAACCCGGAATGTGACCTCCAAGTTATTTCATTGAAACTGTATTGAAACAAATTCATTTAATTAATTCACTTTAATTCTTCACCCAACTGATAATTAATTGATAATTAAAACCATTTCACTAAAACTAGAAGCCCCGCCCCCTGTGTTCAGGTTACAGTGATGTGGGGGAGAAGTGACCATCATGGAGGCTTCCTGCTGCCTCCGGTTCAGTCTGATCAGGACGGTTCAGCCCGTCGACCCACTGATATCTTCCTATAGTGACTTATAAAACAAACAAAACACATAATTCATTCAAAAGCTAAAAAAGTAAGGAATCTAAAACTTTTTAAAGTCTAATCTCTCTTCCCCCCAGTGTGTGTGTTCATGGCCTGACCTTGTCGCGGTCATGCTGCCTCATATTTTTCATCACGTTGCAGTACGCCGTTGTCACGTCCGATGTTTTCACGTCCGATGTTTTCACATCGTAATCAAACCCACCGCCTCCACAGCCTCCTCCCAGCAGCCACCAGGAGCAGCCGTCTCCGAGAATGCGTCCACTGCTTCCGCAGTCACAACGTCTCCCCTCCTGTATGGAAAGTCTCAGCAGAACAGAAGAACAGAGAATCACCACACATGTCATCATCATAGAAAAACCAATTTTCTCGCTAAAATCTGAGTTTCATCACTCCTGTGTGTGTGTGTGTGTGTGTATATGTCTGTACTTCCCGCTGCTGACAGAGCCTCTCCCTCCCGGCTGGCTGGTGCAGTGCAGCTGGCCGTGAGGATCGGGGCTGTGGATCGGAGCGGCGAGCGCCTGTACAGGACTTTATAACAAAACAAACACTCAAAAGAGAAAAACATATTAGTATATTATCATATTTGTCTATCAAACAGTGTGACTGGTGGACCTTCGTCTCCATTCTCTCACTAGTGCTGATATTTTCTCTGGATTGTTTTCTGTTCAGGGTCCTCGGCTCCTCAGCAGTCTGATAAGGAGGAACCACTGAAAGAACTGCTTCTTGTCAGTTCACTTTGGAGGGTTTAAAATAAACTGGAAATTTATGAGTTTTTTCATGTTGCAATACCAAGTGGAACTCCATGTTCAGCTTGTTTTTTTTTAAAAAAAAAAAAACAGATGCTATGCGGGTTAACAGTTTGTCAAAAAAAATTTTACTGCTTTGCAAATTCAGGTTGTCTTTTCTCTTTAACATAATCATGAATAATCATCCTGAGGGTTTGACCTCAGGGAACCATCCTCAACCCTGTCAATGACTCAAACAGTGACCTCTGACCCTGCACGCAGCTGGCAGTCTTGGAGAAATCAGTTTTCTCTTGAACAGGCCTGAACCACTGCTTTACAGCACTATCCAGGAAACGGTTCACAGGTGGCTCTCCTGGCCTCTGCCCACCTACTGAAGATGGAAAAAAGAAATTTATTTTGACAAATTTCCAGAGGCAGAGGTTTCTGAAAATGTAGTACTGAAGTACAAATACTGCTACATTGATTAATGCTCAATGACCCGTAAAAGTACCAGTGTCAGAAAATACTTATGAGTGCAAAGCATGTCTCCAGACAAGCTGCTCAGAGTATTATTACTTTTAACCAATGGATGTTTTGTGTTGTCAGTAGCAGACATCTTATTTGATTCATCTGATAAAATACTGCATTCAAAGTTTATTCCTTAGAGGAATAATGAAAAACTATGCCAAGACAGCTTGTCTTGTGTGTAGATATAAGCAGGAATTTATTTCTATTAAATGAATTCCCTCTCTTTAGAAAACAGTTACTGTTTTTCTTTATTTTGGTTTAAGCTGCAGATGAATTCAATTTTTAGATTAATCAAATTTTTAAGATTGCAGAGTGAATCCCTCTCAGAGAATTAATCATCAATCACATCATAGATTAATCAACCCCGTCGTGATCAGACAGGCTATTAGATTCAAATATTTGAATATAAATTCAAATCTTGGGTGTCCTCAGTAGACTTCAGGTTAAAAATAGTGGAGTAGATTACATGTTCAACAAGCAACTTTGTTGACTCATTGATGGATTCCTTATTTTAAACATGTAAAAAACAGGAAACAAAACAAACAGGTTGAAAACCTTCCCTTTGGTTAAAACCCTGCTTATTTTTCTTAACTTCCTGTTCTTCCTCCCTGTTCATCAAACCCTTCATCTCTTCACTTCACTCCGCCTCTCTCTCTTTCTCTCTCTCTGCCTCTCTCTCACTCTGCCTGTCTTTCTCTCTGCCCTGTCTCTCTCTCTGTCTCTCTGTTCTGTCTCTCTCTCTCTCTCTCTGTCTCTCTGTTCTGTCTCTCTCTCTCTCTGTCTCTCTGTTCTGTCTCTCTCACCCTGCCTGTCTCTCTCTCTGTCTCTCTGTTCTGTCTCTCTCTCTGTGTCTCTCTGTTCTGTCTCTCTCTCTCTCTCTCTCTGTTCTGTCTATCTCTCTCTCTCTCTGTTCTGTCTCTCTCTCTCTCTCTCTCTCTCTCTCTCTCTCTCTCTCTTCAGCATTTCTATCCTCACACTTCTCTTCAACAACCGGTTTTGTGGCACGAGTGAGGAGTTGCAATCCGTGTTTTACACAGAACCAGCGAATCAAAACCACCATGCATTAAAGTAAACTTTAATTCTCTCGGTGTTCTCAGATCACTCGGTTGTCTGCGTAACCAGCCAGAAATCATCGCTCGGGCCGTAGATTGAGACTCTTCTAAACATTCCAATATCTTGGTCCTGCTGACCACCCCGACCGGTGTGAACTTATCGAATAGTTGCTGAAACTTTCAACGGGATCAGACCACGCCGTGCTGTTCTACTTCCTGTCTCTTCTTTTCCTGTGTTTAACACTTTGGTGTTTACCAAACGGTTAGCACAAACAATAACTGCACACAAAACAGCAACACAAACAGCAACACAAACAGTAACACATGTCCTCTACAAACCTGAACAACCTCCCAGCATCATGACCTTCTTCTTTATTTACCCCCTTTTTTATAGTGAAAGAGAGAGTCAGAGTCGTGAGGTGTGACCTGCAGAATCACACTCACCCAGTTTTCAACAAGCTTCACCAGCAGAAATCTCCTCAGGCGACGCCGCTTCAGGGGCTCAGCCCTTCCACGCCCGTCTCGGATCCAATCCGAGTGAAAACAAAGTCGCTTCAGGGACTCAGCCCTTCCACGCCAGTGGCCCCCAGGGCCGTCCAGACTCCAAGTCTAGAAACTCTTCCTAAGCTCTCTCAGCCACAGTTCCGAATTAGGATAAAATTATTATTACAACCCAATTGTTACTAATCAATGATTAGCAGTTGATTGATAAAAATCAATCAAAAATTTAGGGACATCTTTGGCTCTTTATGTTTAGAAATTTGCTTTAACAATTCCAATCAACCATGAAATAGTTCTTTTATCTAGTCAAACATTCCCACAGGTAAGGCATTACTTCCTGAGTTAAATATTTAACAGAGGAAACATTTGCACTTATCTCATTTATGTTGTATTTAGATCCCGGACGAGCCCCAAACTGTTGTGGAATTTTTGGTGAATCAGAGCCAAAGATGATGAGTCAAGGTGTTGACGCTGCACAAGGAGGATTTATTGAGGATTGCAGAGGAAGCACACACAAATCAGCTGATTGAGAGCAAGGCTGTTGCTCCGGAGAGAATCCAACCCGATTGTGGCATGACTTCCGGCCACGCCATCTCATATACAGGACTGTCTCAGAAAATTAGAATATTGTGATAAAGTTCTTTATTTTCTGAAATGCAATTAAAAAAACAAAAATGTCATACATTCTGGATTCATTGCAAATCAACTGAGATATTTCAAGCCTTTTATTATTTTAATATTGCTGATTATGGCTTACAGCTTAAGAAAACTCAAAAATCCTATCTCAAAATATTAGAATATTTCCTCAGACCAAGTAAAAAAACAAAATTATAACAGCAAAACAAAATCAAACATTTGAAAATGTCCATTAATGCACTCAGTACTTGGTTGGGAATCCTTTTGCACGAATTACTGCATCAATGCGGCGTGGCATGGAGGCAATCAGCCTGTGGCATTGCTGAGGTGTTATGGATGCCCAGGATGCTTCAATAGCGGCCTTTAGCTCATTTGCATTGTTGGGTCTGGTGTCTTTCAGCTTCTTCTTGACAATACCCCACAAATTCTCAATGGGGTTCAGGTCAGGGGAATTGGCAGGCCCATCGAGGACAGTAATGCCATGGTCGGTACACCAGTTACTGGTGGTTCTGGCACTGTGGGCAGGTGCCAGATCATGCTGGAAAATGAAATCATCATCTCCATAGAGCTTTTCAGCAGAAGGAAGCATGTCGTGCTCTAAAATCTCTTGGTGCACAGCTGCATTTACTCTGGACTTGATGAGACACAGTGGACCGACACCAGCAGCTGATATGGCTCCAAACCATCGCTGACTGTGGGAACTTCACACTGGATTTCAAGCAACTTGGATTTTGCTCCTCTCCAGCCTTTCTCCAGACTCTGGCGCCTTGACTTCCAAATGAAATACAAAACTTGCCTTGGTCTGAAAAGAGGACTTTGGACCACTCTTCAACTGTCCAGAGCTTCTTTTCCACAGCCCAAGTCAGACGCTTTTTCCGTTGTCTTGAGTTCAGAAGTGGCTTGACCATGGGAATACGGCTATTGTAGCCCATTTCCCGGACACGTCTGTGAACAGTGGCTTTTGATACCTGGACTCCAGCTTCAGTCCACTGTCTTTGAAGCTCCCCCAAATTCTGGAAGCGGCTCTTCTTCACAATGCTGTTAAGCCTGCGGTCATCTCTCTTGGTTGTGCAGCGTTTCCTGCCACATTTCTCCCTTCCAACAGACTTTTTGTGAATGTGCTTTGAAACTGCACTCTGTGAACAGCCTGCTCTTTGAGAAATGTCTTTTTCTGTCTTACCCTCCTGATGGAGGGTGTCAATGATGGTCCTCTGGACAGCAGTCAGAGCAGCAGTCTTCCCCATACTTGTGATTTAGTTTACTGAACCAAGCTGAGTGTTTTTCAAGGCTCAGGAAACACTTGCAGGTGTTTCGAGTTATTTAAACGATTCAAGTGATTAGTTAAATAGCCTACTAGTATACTTTTTCATGATATTCTAATATTTTGAGATAGGATTTTTGAGTTTTCTTAAGCTGTAAGCATGGGCCGCACGGTGGCGCAGTGGTTAGTGCTCTTGCTTCACAGCAAGAAGGTGCTGGGTTCAAATACCAGCTGGGGCTCGGGGCCTTTCTGTGTGGAGTTTGCATGTTCTCCCCGTGTGTGTGTGGGTTCCCTCCGGGTACTCCAGCTTCCTCCCACGGTCCAAAACTTGTTTGTCTATATATGTCAGCCCTGCGACAGACTGGCGAACTGTCCAGGGTGTACCCCGCCTTTGCCCACAGCAGCTGGGATCGGCTCCAGCCACCCGCGACCCCAAAAGGGATAAAGCGGCAGAAAATGAATAAGCTGTAAGCCATAATCAGCAATAATGAAAGGCTTGAAATATTTCAGTTGATTTGTAATGAATCCAGAATGTATGACATTTTTGTTTTTTTAATTGCATTTCAGAAAATAAAGAACTTTATCGCAATATTCTAATTTTCTGAGACAGTCCTGTAGCTACATCTCACGAGACTAGCAGACGCTGCTTCCAAGTGACTTCTGACAAAACAGAGCGGCCTTCACACTGTGTTCCTGAGAACTTTGAAAACAAAGCATTATTCCACATCAGTGCCATCCAGACTTCCCCTGAAATTCCACTGCGTGCGGTCCGCTCAGCTGCTCTCCGCTCCGCTCCAGTCCGACCGCCGCAGCAAAAACGTTGCTATTTTAATGACTGTAGCTGATTCCACAGTCTGCGATCGGCTCCGTCTGGGTCCGCCCCGCTCCGCTCCGTCAGTCCAAAATAGAGCCAAGGTCTATTTTTCTCTCCGGTCCGGTCCGTCCAGGTCTCCGTACTCATAAATTTCCACAGTTCAGATGCACCAAACAGGAAAGAGAACTCCAACAACCTCCAGCTTTATACAAAATAAAATCATTTTTTCTTTATTAAAAACTTTAAACTGTTTAAAGACGTTTTATTTGTCCTCACATTAATTTTCAGATATATCACGAACAGACAAACCATACTGATTAAAATGTACACTTTAAAAAGCGGGCAAACAAAAACTAAAACACACTATCAAGTTTTATATGACAAACTTCTATTTTGCCTGTAATCAAGCTGTAGTTGAATGTTTCTAAATGTTTACACAGCTGCATATATGGCCCATTTGCAGGCTATTGTCCATAAATTTCGTGTTTTCTACAAAATACATAGCCTATTCAGGACCATGTATGCATTTTATTCTGAAAGGCCTGAATGTCAACATCCTGTCGCACGAAATTCAGCGTGTTGAAGCACAACAACCAGGATGAAGAGACGCTCATTTTGGAAGTGGAGAATCATAAAATTTTATATGACCCCAGTCATTCTTTCTACAAGGATTTACAGAGAAAAATGCAAGTGTGGCCCAGATTGCTCAACTTTTGGAGGTCGATGTTAAATGGCTTCTCTGCTTCTCCGGCCGGCGGAACAGAGACGCAGCGGCGCAAAGCCGACGCTGTGGGTTTTGACAAAACGGAGCAGAGCTGAGCGGAGCGGTCCGGAGCACAGCACAAACGCACGGAGTGGAATTTAGGGGTTCATCTCCAGGCCACAGGGCAGCGCGAGGGTCAGTTGCTCTCTTACGGTCGTGGTAGAATTTCTGTGAGTTCTTGGCCTTGTCGAGCAAGCGCTTGACATCCAAAGTGTCATAGGCCCTGGGTGTGAGTAGCTTGCGAGCAGTCGGCAGCTTATTGCGAGGCCTCCTGCCCATGAGCAGTTGAGCTGGTGACAGGCCCACTGACTCCAGTGGAGTAGTTCTGTAATCCAGTAGTGCAAGGTGTTTGTCTGGTGCTTTACTCCAGAACCTCTCGACTGTTTGTACTGCACGCTCTGCTTCACCATTAGAGTGTGGTGTGTGCGGTGATGACATCTTGTGCAGTATGCCGTAACTTTTGCAGAACTCTTGTGGCTTGCGGTCGTTGTATATCGTGACATGTTTCCCAAATATGTAATGGTGAAACTTAATGCAGGCATGAACAATGGAAAGCATTTCCTTCTCAACTTGCTCATAGCGCATTTCTGCTTCGGTGAGTGACCTGGAGGAGAAAGCGACAGGCTGATTATCCTGCATTAATAATGCTCCTAGTCCCATGCTGCTGGCGTCCCTGTATATCTCTACTGGCTTGGCTGTGTCATAGTACTTGAGCACCAGAGGGTGTGTACAGAGCTGCTTGAGCTTGTCAAACACTTGTTGCTGTGCTGGCTGCCATCTGAACTCGACGTCACTCTTCAGGAGCTGTCGCAATGGAGCATCCATCTCACTTAGTTTTGGAATGAACTTGAACAGGTATGTTACAAAACCAAGAAAACGGCGGACACCGTCCTTGCCTGTAGGTGGTGGCATGCATCTCACTGCTTCAGTTTTCGCAGGGTCTGGCTTCAGACCATCAGCTGTGATTAGGTGACCCACATATGGCACTGAGGACTGAAGAATGTGACACTTACCAAAATTAAGCTCCAGATTGTAGCTTGTGGCTCTCTCAACTACTCTGCGGAGTATTGTGTCATGTGCTTCCATTGTGGGCACTGCTATCAGAATGTCATCCATGACACCAGTGGCTCCATTAATCCCTTCTAGCATCTGGTCTATGATGTGCTGGAGTATTTCAAGTGCACACTTGATCCCGAAGGGCAGTCACAGCCAACAGAACCTCCCTATTGGACTGTTGAAAGTTGTAAGAAAGGATGAAGCCTCATTCAATTCTATCTGGAGGAACCCAGATTTAGCATCCAAGACTGAGAATACTTTAGCACCTGGCATGGTTGAAATCACCTGTTCTATGGTATGGATGATGCTCCCTTTTGATTACTTTGTTCAGGTCACTTGGATCGATGCAGATTCTTATATTGTCCTTGTGTGTGACAACTACCATAGAACTGACCCACTCTGTGGGCTGGTCCACCTTTGTGAAGTAACCATCTCTCTCCATCTCTGCCAGTTTATCCTGTATCTTTTCTCTGAGTGCCGTGGGTTGCTGGCGTACCAGGTGCACAACACCCTTTTGCGTCTGAATCAATCTTAATTGTGTATTTTCCGGGCAAGGTCCCTGAAGTGTGTGTTTGCTCCGGAAAATCACTCAGGCCCATGGGTACATTTGGATTCAGTGTGGTGTTGTTAGCAGTGCTCACCTCGTCCATGTTGACGCCATCCTGCTGCAGAGAGTCCAGTTGTATGATTAAGCCCAAGGCCTCAGCTGTCTCACCACTGAGCATGTTCTCCTGAGCAATGTCCATTATTTCCAGCTCTGCTTTCGCTTCACAGTCTTTGTACTTCAGCGGAAGATCCACTGCAGCAACAGGTCTCAGCTTGTGGTTCGAATAGGAGCGCAGTATTCTGTTGGAACATTTTAGCTCTCCATGGTGCTTCAGTAGCTGGTAACTGTCTAGAGTCAGCGTATTGCACTGTGCACCGGTATCAATCCTAAACTGCACCTCCTGAGAAAGAACACAGATGCTCACTATCCACTTGTCATCCGCCAAGATGGCTACTGGAGCATCTTCCTGTGTCAGGTTAATCTCCAGTATGTCCTCATCTGTCCCCCCAAACACGTCTGGGGACAGGGAAGTTTGGGCATCCCTGCTGAGACTGCTGCCCCCGCGACCCGGCCCTAGATAAGCGGTAGAAAATGGATGGATGGATGGATGGATGGATGGATGGATGTTCTCATCTGCTGGGTCCTCCTCAGCAGTGTCCACATTGACTGAGTTCATGCCACGGCTGCGACACACTGCTGCCCAGTGGTTTGGCTTGTGACAATATGAACATGTGGAGCCCAGTGCTGGACACTTTCCCCAACCCCACGCATGCTGGGGGTGTTTTCCACTTTTTGGACATCTGGTTTGATTTCCAGCTGCTTGTCGCTGCTGGCTGGGTTTTGACTGTGAATAGCTCTGAGGATTTTTATTTTGTGTTTCAGGCTTTGATCTGGTGGACACAACTGACACTTGAGAATCTTCCTCTCTGACAATCATCATTTGTTTTTGTGATAATTCGAACTGCTGGGGAATCTCTGTAGCCTTGGCCAATGTCAGGTCCTCACCTATATCTAAGAGTCTTTCTTGGACTCGTGTTTCCCTCACTCCAGCTATTATTGCATCAATCAGCTTGTCATCTGAGTCGGTAGACTCACAGTCCATCAGCAGCAGCTTCAGGTCCTTCACAAAATGATCAAAACCCTCAGTGGGACCTTGCTTCCTTTGCTGGTGTCTAGCTATCCATTTGTTTTTTCTTGGCCGTATGTAACTGACAAACTTATCCAAAACTTTGGGTGAATTCCAATTCTCCCCTTAGCCCTCGCCCTTGGCCCTAACCCTTCGTTTTGTGCATTCACGTGAAGTGTTAGGGGTGTCCCGATTCTACTTCACACCCCTTCAGACCGAGGGGGAGGGCGGAGTGCAAGGGCTATCTGGCCCTTGAAACGGAGATTTTCCAGGAGCACACTAGAAAACGAGGGCTATGTGAAATTTCCCACATTGCGCTGGGAAATGGTGAAGAAAACATCAGCGGCAGCCAAAGAAATCTACAAATGTGTTTTTTGTTTAAAAAAAAAAACAATGCTATTTTAAGGTTGCTGCAATGTTACGTGACAGCTAGTTGTGTAGCGTTAAGTGCATCTGCTCATGTAACGTTAAAGGGATAGTTCGAGATTTTTGACATGAATCTGTATGGCATCCCAGTCAGCAGTGTTGTTCATTCACACAGACTGACCCCTGACAGCGTCCAGTGAGTGGAGATCCTGTCCGGTTTAGGTCCAGAGGAAAATAGTCTGGCAAGTTTGCTGGGGTCCCGAAAATAAAGCCTTTTTCTTCTCAAACCAATATGTGTTCGAAAGAGTGATATATTTGCATCACAAACCGTTGTCGGCGAAAAAGTCAGACCTCGTAAACGCTTGGCACTACTTTCTCTCCCTTCATATCACTCCACGCCGTCTCCAGCTGGAGGCAGCCGCACTGGTTTCACTTTGTTTACCGCTAGTAAAGAGCTAGCTTGTTCTAGCACTAGCTGTTAGCATCTCCGCACTGCCTGCAGCTGGAGATGGCCAGAATGGTTGAGCCCAGAATAATTGAGACCCCAGACCTCAGGGAGCTCCTCTGCCTTAGGCACATCCATGGAAACCTGTTGCTCACCCTCCACCATGGCTTCCTCCACCCCTCCAACCCCTTCCCCTAAGAAAAGGAAGAAGAGCAACAACCTGATTCACTTTTTGAAAGAGGAAAGTGCAAAGGAGCAGAAGTACCAAAAAGAGAGTGAAGCCAAAACTAAGCGTTTCTTGAGCCTTGTTTGCCAGATGCAAATAATTAATCCTTGTACATACCATGGTGTAACTCCCTTTTGCATATTTTATTATTGTTATGGTTAGTTAAATATATAAGACTACGTTTTATACTCAGATTGTTTTACAGAACTTCTTGTTTGACCAAAATGTTTATTTTGGTTGTTGTGCAATATTGAGGGTGGATGTTTACACACAGCTTAATCCTTTCACATGTTTATGCTATTTTATTAATTTTGGAGCAAAGGAAGTTAAAACTGTTGCTGGTAATGCCAAATGCATTCTTTCTAATTTGTATGAATTATTATTAACATTTTTATGCAAGCACACAGAAAAAGCAGAAAAAACAATCCAATTGCCAGGAGAGGGAGATTAGTTCAGCTGGAGACAGGTAAGTTCTTTCGTAAACAATACCGCCGTCAGTTTACTACGTCACGGGCGACGACTGATGAAGTATGATGATCTCGAAGGGTTGTCCCATTTCTTAGGGGGGAATTTCAGGCCTTAGCCCTTGACATTCCGTTTCAAGGGGTAGGGCAAGGGGTTGAGGGCTAGGGCTAGGGGTAGGGATGAAAAATAGAATTGGAATTGGGCCCTTGTCTTTGTTTGTTTCTCTGTGTCATCCATCCAACTAAACGTCCTGTAGATTTCTCTGCCTCGCTCCCCGATCCACGTTCCTAGCCAGCCCGCACGTTGTTTACCTTCCAGCTCAGAGACAGGACTGGCGAAGACGAAGTCAACATGGCTACGAAACCTCTCAAACTCCTGATATAAATCAGCGGCTTCCCAGTCAATCTTGGCGTGTTCAAACGCGGCAGAAGCCATCGGTGCATGCTTGGGTTCGTTCTCGATTCTGACATTATGTAATGTTCTGATGTACTTTGTAAAATGACAGAGATCAACACATATGATACTGCAGACTGATGTTTATTCCAGACTTGTGTGTGCGTGGTATGGTGGCCTCACAGGGACATAATGTGCTGTTGCTATGGAAGCTCACTAGCAAAAACAAACCATTTACAATACATTACAGATACAAACATCTGATCATGGAACAATGGAATCAGACTAAAGGGTCACACTGAATTTTGTGGAGCTGCTTTACAGTTGGGACAGACAGGCACTGACTATTTCTCCAAATACAAGATTAAAACTGGTGGTGCTCTTCAGAACCAGTCATAGGATCAGTATTTTTTGTTTTAAACTTTGATCATGACGTCATGCAGAAACAGGGAAGAGCTGCAAGCATGACAAAGTAAAGTTTTTCTTTAATGCATTTGTAATAATGAACAGCTATGCAGATGTGAATGTAAAAAGACGTGCCTCACGTATTGAGGTCACAATTTTTCATTGATCTAGTCATATGTCTTATATCACACACACACACACACACACACACACACACACACACACACACACACACACACACACACACACACACACACAGACACACACACACAACATGCATATAGGAACAAACTTTACTTTAATTAAAACTTTACCTCCCTTTAAGTGTGGGAGGACAGAAAACCATCTGCTCCCTGATTGGACAGTGTTATTTGGCACCATCAAATCAGATAGAGGTGTCAAGACCATTCCAAAATTCACATCTGCAACTTCAGAGACTTGCACACAGTTTCAAAAGTTCACATCTCAAAACAGGATGTTTGTAAAGGCACTTCTATTTCTTTTCACGAATGCAAATCTTTTTTTACAGTCATGCAAATCCTTTTTAACACATTCACAAAGTTGAATTTTCATGCAGATGCTTTATCACAGCATGGCAAAACTTGATTTACAAAAACAAAGTCTGAAATAATGTTCAAACATTCATTTACAGATGCTAAATACTTACGGCATTATGATCTCCTAAGTTACACTGAGAGAGGAAAACAGGTCTCACTCCACTGTTTGTCTCATCGAGCACATTTGGAGGACGTATTCCTCTGATCTGATCTTCATTCTTCAAGCTGTCCATCCCATCTCGCAAGCTCTCCAACACACACACACACACACACACACACACACACACACACACACACACACACACCGTCTAACAACTTGTATATTTAATTCTAGAGATAGAATTGCATGTTCGCTTTTGCTTTTTGTTAATAAATATCCTTTTTGGGAGCACTTGTGTCATTAATGAGTGTCATTCATACAGTTATGAATGGAATGTTGACTAATCCTCTTCAGGAACTCAACAATCCTTCAGGTTTTGGTATTAAAATTTGGTAATTGTTAATAATTTCAATATACAAAATTAATACCTTAACCTAGTTTATGAGACT